>NC_045732.1:25787131-25842842 GCF_009834535.1 Camelus ferus
CTAGAGATCATCATTCTAAGTGAAGTAAGCCAGAAAGAGAAAGAAAATACCATATGATATCACTCACATGTGGAATCTATAAAAAGAAAAAAAGAGGACACTAATGAATGCATCTACAAAACAGAAACAGACTTGCAGAAATAGTAAACAATCTCATGGTTACCAGGGGAAAGGGGGTGGGAAGGGATAAATTTGGTTGTTTGAGATTTGCAAATGTTAGCCACTATATATAAAAATAGATTTAAAAAAACCCAAATTTCTTCTGTATAGCTCAGGGAACTATATTCAATATCTTGTAATAACAGTTAATGAAAAAGAATATGAAAACAAATATCTGTATGTATATGCATGACTGGGACATTGTGCTATACACCAGAAATTGACACACCATAACTGACTATACTTCAATAATAAAAAAAAGGCCCCTTTCCCTGTTTTTCCCTGTTTGTTTTTGGTTCTACAGATTGAGCTAGTTCAAACTCAGTCTCAGGCCATGTGGGCTGTATTAACATTTGATAGACATGATAGGGTTTTTAACTTTAAGGGACAGAGAAAGTTGGAAGTTTTCTCCTAGGAGTTTTGGAGTATATTTGTCTATTATCATAGGTCTTCGGGTAATTATTATTAATTTTTTAAAAGTAAAGGACAATTTTAGTCCAATATCCTGATCTTTTACAGTATCTACGAACATTTAAAGAGGCATAGGTGAGGCCTTAGGACTGGTAAAGTTAGGTGGGCTTTGACTCACTTCTAGAGTTGTACTTTTGGTTTTATAGAGATTTACAAGACAAAGACAGTTGTTTCCTACTAGCCCTTGAATATTGGACTCCAGCTAATTTGTTCCCTGATTCCTGGGAAATTACTGAGGAGACAGGGTAATTTTTAAGAAGGAGAATTTACATCAGATTTTTATTTTTAGTTTAATTTCTTTAATCATAATAAGGAATTCCTTAATGCCAGTAGTTATATATTTTTTTCCTTTCAATTTGATCCTCCCTTAAGTACCAATATAACAGATATTTATGATGAGAGTTCTCAAAAAATTTTTTTCCTCTTAAATATAGCCAATTTAAAGAATCCATCATCTGGCAATTGGCAAGTAGGATCTTATATTAATTTCAAACAGCAACTCAAACCAATAAGCATTTTTAAAATTGCTTAACAAAAGATTCAAGAAACTTATCACAAGAGAGTATATAGCCCTCACCAAATCCAGAAAGTTCATTCTCAGAGTTAGCCTAAAAAAGTAAAAGCCCTTCATTGCTACAGGCTGTATGAACGGCACAGTGAAAACAGTGTCTCCAGTGTCCCACAAAAATGTGGGGCACCTCTAGCCATAAACCCGCTAATTTATGATACCAGGCAGGTGCTACTGGAATATGACTTTTGCAGCACTAACAAGCAACAAATATTGAGACAACAAATGCCCCTCGTGGACCAAGACCCCTTATGACAAACTCCCCTGAGACCTGGCACAACCAGACAAAGAGAGTGCCTTCTGATGACTTCACGTCTTGAAACCCCAGTCGAATAGATGCACCAGATGCACCCGGTAAATGCACCTTCCAGATAGGAGGGATCAGAGAGAATATTCTCACTGGACACAATGTCAAGCTCTCAAGACAAAGAAGAAGATGGGAGGAAAAACTTCATCTGGTTTTTACATAGAGGACCCACAGCAAAGTTTGTCTTAGTAGACGCAGGTCCAGTGTGAACCGTTAACTCACCGGTCGGTGAGGCTGGCTTGAACAGCAAACTTATAGGGCCTATGCCTGCTGTTCCGCCCTATGGTTCTTTCTCCTGACGACAAATGACGCAATAGAGAGAGACAAAGAAACACAGTGACCATGCCTGGGAGGAAAAGAATGCTCAAGTGTCCCTAAGTCCAAAGAACTATCTACACAAATATTTTCTCCTGCTAATCTAAACTGAGAGAGAAGAGAGAGATCAAGATCGAGAAGGGACTCTCACTACTTCCCCTTCCGCAGACCTTGCAGGCAGAGATCTGGGAGGCTGACACGGTAAGAAATCTTACCTTCTGCCGGCTTGTATCAGATGTCCCACGATCCCTAAGTTGCAGCAGGGTGGGAAGCAGGGGGTCCCCGCCAGCCTCCGGGCTGGCTTGCCAACTGTCAGGGAGGAGGATATGTCCCCCTCTACCTTTCTTGAGTTCTTATGGTTGAACTGATAATAAAATTGACACAAGACAGATTAACAGGAGAAAAAGAAACAAATTGTAATTCATGCACATAAAGATTTCTTAGAAATGGGACCTAAGAAGCGGCCAGAGCAGGCAGCTTTTATATTTTTCAAAGAAACAATAAATTTGTGAGGAATCGACAGGACAAAGAAACTTAGGTTTCAAGTGCTCAATAAGTGAAGAGTCTACACAGACTTTGGGCTTGAGGTAGTAAACTGAAGAAGTATGGCGTTTTGTTTATAGAGGCTTCTCTGGCTGAATTCCCTATTCCTGGTGATAAGGGTGTCCTTCTACCTTCAGATGCAGTGAGTGCATTTTCACATGAGAGATTTATTTCCTGCTTTTAGGGAGACAGAAAGGAAGGTCAGAGTGCCCTGCTTACTTTGGCCATTTCTTAAGTAACCTTAATTCAAAATAATCAATATGCTATTTTGGCATATTTTAGGGCAGACTGCCTTGAGCCCCAACAGGTAAGATGCACAAGAGCCACTGTGCTGACAGTTTCTGCCTTGAACTGGTAGAGCCAGATTCTCATGCATTAAAATAGCATTTTAATTAGGTTATCTTCAGTGTAATTTGGTAAATTCTAAGAGAGCTAGATTTTGGTGGGTAAGGGACAAATGAAAATGGATGTGGTTTATATAGAAGGACAGTTGGAAAGGACAGAAAGAGTTGGTGCATGACAAAATTCTAGGAGCTTTGGGTTTGAGAGCATTGCATTTTCTCTAACATATGCTGGATTTAAGAAAACATTCTTACATAGGAGGGTGATATTGTCTAGGTAAAAATAATCACAACTGTCATTCATGAAACACCCAATATTTGCCAGTCATTTTGACAGATGCTTTATACACAGGACATACATTCCCACAGTCTTACAGGAGAGAGTTTATCAAATTCAGTTGGCAGATGAAGAACTTGCAATATTCTCATATTCAAAAGGTGGTATGTGACAGAGCTAGACTAGACTCCTGGTCTGAATTTGTCTAGGGCACACACTGTTCCACCACTCTCACCCTGAAGCTGACCTTGTGTATCTTTACTTACTTTTCTTCTCACTACTCCAAAAAATCTTAGCTGACTAAAAAAAACGTAAAAAAAAAAAAAAAAGGGGGAAAAAAAGGTACTAGATTGGAATACAGAGCCAGGGCAATAAGAATACCAAATACCAAAGTAAATGAGAGGTATGAATAATGAAAGGAAGGATATAATATCTGATAACAATATGATCACCTACATATGCAGTGTCAATTAACCTTAAAAGATAGGGTCTCACAAAATTATCAGGCTCAGCCCATTTCCTATAGTATGTAAGTGTTGTAGAACAGAAGTTACATTAGAGGCCAAGTCTGGGTGGTAAAAAGAAGAAATAAACCAGGGTGCTTTTTGTTTTCTCTCTCACAGCTCACCTCCTATCTAAGACCTCTATCTTGCTCTTCAGCTTCTGCATCTCACAGCATTCCTGGGACACAGATCCATTCTCCGTAAGATTTACAGTATAGACAGTACTCAAGAGTTGGTCGGGATGTGGCATTTCCTTGGAAGCCTTTCATTAAAGAAACGTGAGCTGAGCTGAGGGCCCGGATGAATGACGGGACCTGAGGAGACCACCACCAGTCGTATAGCGAGTCATGCAGAGAATTCCCCTCGCCTGCTCTGAGACCTAGGCTGTCAGGCAGCTTTCTGCAAGGACGGTCTCAAGGAGGCGAGGACTTTGTTGTAAGGGCAGTGGCCGAGGGACGTACCCAAGGTCCTGAAAAGAGTGTAATTGAGAATTGTGTGTGGAACTGACGGTGCTCTCCACCCCAGAACAGAGGGGGCGCCAGAGATCAAGGCTCTGCCAGTGGTGAGGTGACAGCTGCTTCCTCCCAGAAGGCCTGAGGAAGGTGGGAGACTGTCTACGGCGGGCGGCTTCAGGCAAGAGAGGAGTTCCAGGCTCTAGGAGGAGTCGAGGTGAGGGGACTGAATGAAGCGCCGGCACGCCGAAGAGGGCCTCTGCCTTCCCCGCAAAGCCCCGCCCCTGTTCTCGGTCCTGGGGGGCCGGGGGGGCCAAGCAGTCAGGCTGAGGGAGAGTTCCGCCGGGAAGTTCCTCAGGGAGGTGAGGGCCTTGGTGTAAGTGGGCGGCCCCAACTCAGCTGAGGAAGGAGAAGACCCCCAACAAGAGTCAGGGTGAGGAAAGTTCAGCAGGGAGTCCCAGTGGCGTCCTGCTTGCCGCTCTCAGAGGACCCAAGCATGGTGGTCGGGTGGATGTGAGCCTTCCTTTCCCACATGGTAGATCAGGAAGAGTAGGGCCTGGCCCTGAAGGAAATCAAGGATGGAACCCTGAGAGAGGTCTGAGGGGACCTTAACCCCAGAACAGTAAGGTGGCACAGAACTTGAAGTTTCTGTCAAGCCTGGGAAGCCCTTGCGTCCGGCGGGCTTCTGCAAGGAGGGGCTGAGGGATGTGAGGACGTTGGTTTGAGGGGAGGGGTCTCAAGTTAGCAGAAGAAAGCATCCCAGGCGTGGTCAGGAATCAAAATAAGGACCCCACAGGAGGACTGAGGGAATTCCCGTTCTGCTGGCAGCCGGGGGTGTCTGTGCACTGGTGACGTGATGACTGACACTCATTTTCTCCTGCAGTATCACAGGAAGGGTGGGGGGCGGCAGGGGAGAGCCGGAAAGAAGGCAGGATGGTGAAGGTAGTGGGGAGGCAGGCCAGGGAAGGAGGGGGAGGAGAGACTTGGTAGGGAGTGAGAGATTTTGTTCATAAGGGGTGGTTTATCCTCCACAGTAGGAGGATTTCCAGATCTTTCCAGGAGTTAACTTAAGGACCATGATGTCTGTGGGGATGTCCCCACAACTAGAGTACAAGGGAATCCAACCCCTATTCTCAGCCTTGGAGACCATGAGCAGGTGGGCCAACCCTCATAACCAACCCCACCGGCCCCTCGCCTCCCGCCCCCAAACCCCCCCACCCCCGCCTCCGGGAGTAGGGTCGGTGTGTCTCAGGAGGTGCTGGCAGGAAGAGAGAAGTCTCAGACTATGCCAAAGATTAAAGAAAAGATTAAGGGGACCACCAACCATTGAAATAGATAGCAAAAAATCTGGGCCACATTTGCATTTAGATATGAAGGCTCTGGTCAGGGTTGTCAGGCTGAGGCTTACCCTCACTTATTTACATCAAATCTAAGAAAAGAACTTTAGTATGAGAGTGCAACCACCAATCAGCAGAGAGGAGGTGAATCAGGTATCACCTGGAGACTGGGTGAGTACCCTGAACGTGAACTGAGGACCCAAGCAGCCCATGAAGGAGAGAGCTCCACATGGCTCTCTGTTGGGTGCCCCATGACAGAGATGGGGCTAAGGAACCCCTTCACTTCCTCTTCTGGGGTCTCAGGGAGGTGCTGACTTTGGTTTGTGGTGTCAACTTCAAATCATCAGAAGAGAGGAGGCCTAGGACCTGCCAAGAGTTGACATGATGATCCTGACTATAAACTGAGAAGACCCTCACACCCCAGAACATAGGCTCCCCACTGGTAGCCTCTGCTGTTACCCGAGTATACCCCAGGCAGGGCTGGCAGGCTGCAGTCTAAGGTTCCCTCTAACATCCTCCACAGGGTTCTGAGGGGACAGGTTGACCAGAACAGACTCTGTGGGGTCCTAGAGCAGTGTGTCCTCAAGGAAACCTGCAGAGGCAGCCTTAGTTAAAGCCAAGGTGGAAGCTCCCTGCTGAAGGTGCTCAGCATCATATTCTCCTTCCTCCAGGTGTCCACATCTCCTGACCTCCTGTCTGTACTCCTTCCTGCTGTCCCTGATGATGCCTCAGAGTCATAAGACTAAGCACCATGCTGATGAGAAATGCCATCAGGCCCAAGATGAGACCCTGAGTTGTGAGGGTGCTCAGGCCACAGCAGTGGCAGAAGAGGAGTCCACTCCGTCCTCTCCTCAGTGTGGAGGCATTATCCAGAGTCTGCCGGCTGCTGGATCGTGTAGCATTTCTCAGGGGCCTCAAACCACTACTTCTGCAAGCATTTCTTCCACTAGATCTGATGACGATTCCAATGGCCAACCTGATGATAGGGCAATCGCCTTTGCAGCCCTACCCTACAGTGAGAGCTCAGGAAGTGATTTTTTAACCAGAAAGGCTGGGTTGTTGGAGCAGTTCCTTCTGTACAAGTATAAAATGAAGCAGCCCATTATGAAGGAAGACATGCTGAAGATGGTCCACCAAAACTACCACGACCGATTTGTTGAGATTCTCAAGAAAGCCTCTGAGCGCATTGAGATGGTCTTTGCGGTAGATGTGAAGGAAGTCGACTCAACCAGTCACTATGATCTTGTCAGCAAGCTGAAACTCCCCAACAATGGGAGGGTGCGTGCTGGCAGGGGGTTACCCAAGACCGGTCTCCTGATGAATCTCCTGGGTATGATCTTCATAAAGGGCAACTGTGCCGCCGAGGAAGACATCTGGAGATTCCTGAGTATGATGGGAGTCTATGCTGGGAGGAAGCACTTCATCTACGGGGAGCCCAGGAAGCTCATCACCAAAGACTTAGTGAGGCTGAAGTACCTGGAGTACCGCCAGGTGCCCGACAGTGATCCTCCACGCTTTGAATTCCTCTGGGGCCCAAAAGCCCACGCTGAAACCAGCAAAATGAAAGTCTTGGAATTTTTGGCCAAGGTCAATGATACAGTTCCCAGTGCCTTCCCATCTTATTATGAAGAAGCTTTGCGAGATGAGGAAGAGAGAGCCGAAGCCATGCACAGCCAGGGCTGACACTACTGCCAAAGTCACTGCGGCTTCCAGGGCCATGCCCAGCAGTATCTTCCCACCCTTACTGAAGTTTAAGGTTTTTTATCCCCCAGACAAGAAAATATAACATCATAATAGGAATTATATTCTTATTAATGTGAAAGAATCCTATAGTAAAATAGTTAGGATAAGGGAATAGAAAAAAAGTAAAATGTGATTCAATCTTCCTTGTTTTCCTTGTTCCTTTTAGTCTTTAGCTTATTCAAGAAAGTAAGACAAATTAAATCTTAAAAAATTAGACCTTGTGTTTACTGGCTCTTTTATTCACCACACAATGAGTATCTGCTGTTTGGAAGGCGGTGTGCTAGTACTGGGGGTGCTAAGATAAAGAACATCCAGCCTCTACTCATAGAATTTTAGAGCCTGTGAGTTTCACTCTCGGTAAGATACGGAAATACTCTATGACCTTTAGGTAAAGTAAAAAGAATGGGTGAGGAGGAGGGTGTTCCTTATGAGAGCAGTTAAACGTAAATTTCCTGAGCAAGGCAGTTTGGGACTTAAGGAAACTACAAGTCCTCGGTGGAATGTAATTTTCATTTACACTGTGTGGTGGGCTAGCTGAGGTCCTGGAAGTAGTAAGTAGAGGCCAGACCCTCCAACAGTATGCTCAAGAGTTGACAGAAAAAACCCTGTATTAGTCTGTTCAGGCTGCTGTAACAAAATGCCACAAACTGGGTGGCTTAAGCAACATACTTTATTTTTCATAGTTATGGAGGCTGGGAAGTCCACAGTCAGTGGGCCAGTGGATTCTGTTCCTCGTGAGAGCTCTTTTCCTGGCTTGCAGATAGCCACCTTCTCTCTGTCCTCACATGGCAGAGAGAGAGAGGGTTCTGGTCTCTCTTGCTCTTCTTCTAAGGACACTGACTGCATCATGGGTGCCCCATCATCATGACCTCCTCTAAACCTAATAAATTCCCTAAGACTTCACCTCCAAATACCATCACATGGGGTTGGTGGTGGTTAAGGCTTCAACATACCAATTTTGGAGGGACACAAACATTCAGTCTATAATGGAGAACTGCTGCTACAAGTTAACTTTGGGATTGTGGGTAAACCATAGAGAAATTTCCACCTGGGGCAGGAAAGAAAGTGTCCTCTGCTCTTGTTCCAGTGCAGATGAACACAGTGTGCAACCTAGGTGTTCTATATACATCATCTCGAGGGACTTTCTGAGAAATAATGGTGACACTCCCTTAGGTGAGATGCCAAGAAGCCACTGTGCTGACACTCTTTGTCCCAAACTGCAAGAGCCAGAGCCTTCTCCATTAAAAAGGAAAATTTAAATTCATAAAATTTAATTAGGTTATCTAGAGTATAATTTGGCAAACTCTAAGTAAGGGGCAGCTTTTGTGCACGAGTGTAATGAATGTAAACACAGGTGGTTTGGATGGAAGGACCCCTGGAAGGGATGGAAGGTCTTGTATTTTGACACCAATCTGGGAGCTCGAGCTCCTTGTTGTCCAGCTGGGGACAATAACTCCACACCTGAATTAAATAACAGGCACTCTAATGGAGAAAATTAGCTTTACTAGCTAGGGAGAGTTTTGGGTTGATACAGTGTTCTTTATCTAAAAATACCACATATTCTCTGAAATTTCCTGGATTAAAAAAAATTCCAAGGGAGGTGAGTGGTATCATCTGGAATCAAAATAATAATATTAATAACTATTATTCTTTAAATATTGGGGGATATTTGCTAGTCCTCTTACCATGTAGTTTACATGTAGTACACTCCAACAGTCCTATATGATAGGGCTTACCAAACTCACTCAGCAAATGAAAAACACAATTTTCTCAAGTTCACAAGACTGGTTAGCAGCAGAGCTGGGAATAGACTCCTGGTCTGAATTTGTCTAGAGGCCACACTATTCCACCCCTCCCAGCCTGAAGCCAACCTGTCTCTTAATTCTTTTTTTTTTTTTTGCACTATTCTAAAACGTGTCTCAGACAATAAAAATGCATTTGAAGCAAAAGTACTAAAAGCAGGCCTATTGAAGGAGAAAGTAAATATGAGAATAAATCAATATTTGAGGATTGTCCCTGGGTTTCATTTTCCTAGGATCCTACTGAGAGCTAACTCTGTCCAGGAGCTGGTATTTTGTCCAGCTCCAGCTCTTTCCACCATAACAGTGCCCATCCCCTGGGAGTTCCCCAGTGTGTCCTCCTTCCAACTCTGGAACCTGACCTGCTGACCAGCTTGTCTCTGTGGCCTCCTCTGAGGGCTGCACCCTGCTCTTAGTGGAGCAGACAGCCCATATCCCCTGCTCTCTCCGTGACTTCGAGCATCTCAACTCCCTGGAGGCCACTTTCTTCACCATGGATGTACATTGTCTTTATTTTCCTGTTTATGTGGTAATTTGGAGCTCTTCATGTCTCTCTCTTATCTCTCTATATCTCTGTCTGTCTGACTCTGTCTTTGTCCTTTTCTTATTTTTCAAATGTTCATTTTAGTAGATAGTTTAAATAGTTTCTGAGTATAAGTTTATGAATCATACTTGTTCATATATTTATTGCTGTGTATCAAGTTTGCAAGTAGGAGTTTTTATATTTTGTGAATCAAATTAGGAAACCTTTGCTCTTATTTTTGATCCAGAATAGGGTAACAGGCATTGGAATAAGTGTTACTTTGGAAATGTGAAATAACTCAGTAGTAAAACTATTGGGATCAAGAAATAGAGCAAAATAAAGTAAAAGATTGTCAATTTCTGTCTTCCTAATCTTCTTTAGTCTATTGTTCAGTAAAAATTAAATGACACATACTTGGATTTGTTTAGCTTACTTACAAATTTAGGAAACAATTAAATCTTAATAAATTAGATAATATGCTCACTGGTTCATTTCTTCCCTTAACATTAATTGGGCATCTGCTTTTTGGAATACTCCGTGTTACTGCTGATGATGCTAGGATTTTTGTGTCTAGGAGCAATAATCTCATAAAGAAGATGATAAGATATTATGGTAAACCAGAGGGACAATTAAAAAGAGTGAGGGCGTTGAGATACAGATAAATACAGTGAAATGGCAATTAAGTGCAAATGCTCCAAGCTAAGTCTGTTTGGGAAACTGCAATTTTTTCAGTGAGACTAAAATTTAAGTTTAGCTATGTTATGGGGAGTTAAATGGGAGTGGGGAATAAGGGTCAGCTCTTCACATGGGTGTCTCAGAGCTGAGAGACTTAAGTTTGAAGCAAAAAATGGCTTCTGAATCCTGCATAAACTAGAAACTTTCTATTGGCAGAGGTACTGTTGGTGCTCTGAGTCCTTTTCCATTACATTTGAACACAGTTTGCAAAGTAATTGTTTTACCTATATCTCATGTGCACACAAAACTCTGCACAATTTTTGATAAGTTATATTTTTACTTCATTTAGTTCAAAACATTTTTTAAAATTTCTCTCTAGATTTCTTCTTATACTCATGTGTTATTTAGAAGTGTTTTGTTTCTCCAAGTTTTGGGGATTTTCCAGATATCTTTCTATTAGTAATTTCTAATTTAATTCCATTATTGTCTGAGACAGAAATTGTATGACTTCTATTCTTTTAAATGTGTTAAGATATACTTTATGGACCAGAAAAATGGTCTATCTTGGTGAATGGTCCATGTGAGCTTGAGAAGAATGTGTATTTGCAGTTGGATGAAGTAGTCTATAGATGTCAATTATATCCAGTTGATTAATGATGTTGATGGGTTCAACTACGTCCTTACTGATTTCCTGCCTGCTGAATCTGTCCATTTCTGATGGAGGGGTGTAGACGTCTCCAACTATAATAGTGGATTCATCTATTTCTTCTTAAAGTTTTATCAAATTTTGCCTCACGCATTTTGATACTCTGTTGTTAGGCAAATACACATTAAGGATGTTATGCCTTCTTAGAGGTTAGACCCCCTGATCATTATGTAATGCCTTCTTTATCCCTGATAACTTTCCTTGCTCTGAAGTCTGTTTTGTGTGAAATTAATATAGCCACTTACACTTTATTTTGATTAATGTTAGCATGATATATCCTTCTCCACTCCTTTACTTTTAATCTATGTGTGTCTTTTTATCTAAAGGGGGCTTCTTTCTCTAAACAACATATAGGTGGGATTTGCTTTTTGTTTCATGCTGACAATCTTTGCCTTTTAACTGGTGTTTTTAGACTATTGATATTCAAAGTAATTATTGATGTGATTGGATTAATATCTGCCATATTTGTTACAGTTTTCTATTTGCTGATTTTTTTTTTAAATTATTTTTGCTTTATACTCTTTTCCCACCTTTTGCAACTTTTAGGTTAATTAGCTTGATTGGAGGAATCATTTCACAATGTAAATGTGTATCAAAACATCACATTTCACACCTTATATATATGTAATGTTCATTTTTCATTCATACCTCAATAAAACTGTAAAAAAATGAGTTGAGCATTTTATGTGATTCCATTTTCTATCCTTTCTTGTTATATCTATTCTTTTTAAAAATTTCTTTTCAGTGGTTGCCCTAGTGTTGCAATATACATTTACAACTAATTCAAGTTCACCTCGCAATAATACTATATAACGTTACAGATAGCGCAAGGAAGCTTTTAATCACAAAATATTTCTAATTTCTCCCTCCTGTACCTAGTGTAATTTCTATTATTCATTTCACTTATACATAGGCCATACTCATCAAATACATTGTTGTAATTATTGTTTTGAACAAACTGATATCCATTAGATCAATTATGAATGAGAAAAAAACAAGTTTTCTTTTACTTTCATCTATTCTTTCTCTAATGCTCTTCTCTTTATATGGATTCCATATCATTTTCCTGCTTTTTGAAGAACTTCTTTTATTTCTTGTAAGGTATATCTACTGGCAACAAATTTCCTCAATTTTTGTTTATCTGAGAAAGTCTTTATTTGTCCTTCACTTTTGAAGGATAATTTTGCAGGATAGAGAATTCCTCTATTTTTTTCCTCTTAACAGTTTAAATATTTCACTCCCCTCTTCTTTGTATGGTTTCTGAGGAATTATCAGATGTAACTCTTTATCTTTGCTCTTCTACAGGTAGGTTGCTTTTCCTCTGGCTTCTTTCAAAATTTTTCTTTATTTTTATCTTTGATTTACTGCAGTTTGAATATCATGTGATGATGTGTGGTTTTTTTGGACGCCAGCAAGCAATTCTCCAATTCTCAGCAGTGACTGGGTGTCCTACAAATTTAACTCAGTTCTGACACTGTCTACTTGGAAAATGCATCAGATCTCCCAGGTTAAAGTCTCAGTACCACAAAACCGCATCTACTTCACATGTCAATCACTAGTCCTAGGTTGCTACCTGAACTTCTGACCTAGAGGCTACAAAGGTCACAAGTGATTCTCAGTCCCACACTCCCTCCTTAAACTGGACAAGATGGCTATATAGGACTGGAATTATATGGGACTGGAATTGTTTATTTCCCTTATCCCACATGGAAGGATAGAGAAAGCTAGGGTTGGGTATTTCACTTCTCCCAGGTCAGCTGGGCTCTGATAAATTTCCAATAAATTAGGCTCTGATAATTTAGTTTCTCCTGAGGGCAGGCAGGCCTTGTTAAAAAGAACAGAATGCTCTGGTGATGTCAAATGATTACTTTTCCCTCCCTGTGCTGGAAGCCCAAAGGGATTTTTGTCTAATCTACTGTGAGAGTCTGGTAGAACTACTGGAGGTAAAATTTACAAAAATGTAGAGTTTTTAACTCTCAGACTTTTCCAAAATGAGCCTCCAGATATTTCTTAATTACAGTTCAGATTTTCCTACCCTGGTACTGGTTCCCATGGAGGTTTCTGCTCCAGTAAGTTCTGATTCTCTGTATTGACCTGTCTCTCCAACTAGAGGGGCAGCAGTTTGCCCTGTGGTCTCACTTCTCTGGCAGATCTAAGAAGATTTATTAATTTTTCAGCTTTAATATGTTGTTAGGATGGAATGACAACTTCCAAGCTCCTCACATGCCAGACAGAAAACTGGAACTTTATTATTTCTTCAAATATTCTTTCTGTCCCTTTCTATTCTCTCTTTCTGAGACTCCTATCATATGTATGCCTTCATAATTGATGATGTTCCACAGGTTTCTTAGGCACTGCTCATTTTTCTTAACTATTTTTTCTTTCTGTTCCTCAGACTATATAATCTCAAATGACCTATCTTCAGGTTTATTGAGTCTATCTTCTGCCTGCTCAGATCTCTTTTGAATCCCTCTAGTGTATTTTTATTTCTATTATTGTACTTTTCAACCTCAGAATTTCAGTTTGGTTCATTTCAATAATTTCTATATGTTGGTTGATATTTTCTATTTGGGGAGACACAATTCTCACTGTTTCCTCTAGTTCTTTGTACATGGTTTCCCTTTTCTTTTTGATAATATTTAAATAGTTGATTTAAGGTCTTTGTCTAGTAAGTCCAATGTATGAGCTTCCTCCTATACAGTTTTTATTTTCTTTTTTTCCCCATACTTCCTTTTTTCATTGTATACATCATTATTTTTAAAAAAAAAAACTAGACATTTTGAATATTATAATGTGTCAACTTTGAAATCAGATTCTTCCCCCATTCATGGTTTGTTTTTGCTTCCTGTTGTGGTGTCTTTCTGTTTGCTTCATTAATTTTCTGAACTAACTTTTTAAGATGTGTGTTCTTTGTCACCAGTGACTACTGACATCTCTGTTCAATTAGTTTACTGGTCAGCTAGTGATGTGACAGACATTTTCTTAATAACTGGAATAAAAAATATAAATCACCTCCATTCTTTGTAGATGGGCTCTGTGTTTGTGTTCAAGCATGCCTTCTACAATTAGTTGGGCAGTTTACAACTTTGCCTATACTTCTGACTGCACAGAGCCTAAATGTAAGCCTGAGGTGAGAGATTAGGGCCTTTCAGGTATACTTTTTTAGCATTACCTAGTCCTGGGCATTCATATGATCTTCTGGATTCCCAGGAATATGTGGTAGCTTTTCAAAGCTCCTTTTCCTCAAAGCATCTCACTCCTTAACCTTTCTTCCCATGCTTTTTGGTCTGTCTATTATTTGTTCCAACTGTTATCCCTTGTCTTAGGCATCAGCGGATTATACACTTATCTTTAAATATTTTTGACAAATACTCCCCTAGAAATGCCACCTCCCTGGAAGAGTTTAGAGTTTGGAGAAATAAAAGGAGTCCTTTGAACCCATCCTTCAGGGAGCCACCAGATAGGCCAAAACAACTGCAGTTTCCCGAGAACAGGTCCTTTCTGCCCTCTCCAGCATGAGGAACCTATATCTGAGAGGCTGGCTCTCCTCCTTAAGGCCAATACTCACTGGGGGAACCAGGTATGAGGTAAGTAAAAATTCTACAAAGTTCTCTGATCAAGATTCAGGTCCCTTTTTTGATGAAGTAGTTTTCTTGGTTGTTGTAAAACTATGATTAATTTTTAGAGTTTTAATATTGTTAATTCTGACAGTTTTTGCCAATTTACTAGATGTTTTTGTTTCAGAGTAGTTTTCTGGAGTTCTCTATCCCACCATTTTCACTGACTTCATTCCATTCTCTTATTTTTAAGGAGAAACAACCTTAACTTCTATGACTGTGAAGCATTTTATAATATATATGTTATTTTCCTCCACATGTTTGAAGTGAGAATGCTGAAAGGCTTGTATATAGCTGGCTCAAGAAAAAAAAAGTTGCTGAATATAACTGGTTATATAACAGGATTTTAAATAACTTAATAGTAAAGACTTCCATGATTGCTTTTTAGTTTTCTCTGCATTCTTTTTGGTCTCATTGAATTAACTCTTTAAAAGACAAAAATTATTTAAAAACAAATATTTTCTTCAACAATAATGTTTAAATCATATATCACTTTTTAAGTACATTTTTATAGGATCATAAATTGTTTTCTGTAATTATTTTTTCTATCACTTAACATTCCTGACTTAGTAAGGTGTCTTTTTTCTTTTCATACAGAAAAGAAACAATATAAATGCATAGCTAAGTGGTTTGGAAAACGTCACACAGAATTAGTCATGACATTAATATTATAAATTTTATCCACAATTACATAACCTAAAGAATGATGAAATTATTGATATTCCTTGGAAATCTATGAATACACCTACAATGTGACCATGGACAGGTTATGCAAATAAAGTAACCTATCCACAATGTCACTCATGTATAATTATAAGAAAATAAAATACTTTAAAATATTGATTTCAAAAAATGGAAATGTATAAACTATTTTGGCAGGTAGAGCTTATGCATGCATGTCAGATAGTAAAACAGCAATACCCATTTTTACAAAGAATGCATATAGTGAATACTGACAGGAGGCCCATGAGAATTAATATGTACAATTGCTTTCACTGCAGGAAAAATAGTTTGTGAAAATTGAAATTTAAACCAAAATGCTAAAATACTGTGCAGGTCCAAGCCACCTGCTATCCATGAATACACTACTGATTGTAAGGCAATATTTTGAAATTCAAAAGTTTGGCAGGTAAATATTGCAGGGATAGTGTACATTATAGCAAGATTCAAAAAAAGAAACTAAATGTGAAAATTAAATGTGACTACTTCATGAAATGGTCCAATAGAGTATAAAATTTCTTCTTGAGAAACAAAGAATGTTTTTGGATCAATGCATAAAACAGAAACTAAAATTTCCTCCTCTGCCTGCCACTCATATGATCATACTTATTAAGTAGTCTTTCAAATTCTCAAGATATTCTTTTTTTTTTAGTTGCAAATGGGGAGTCATTCATTTTGTAAATAAGAGATCTTCATTTTTTGATTTGAACTTTGTCTAGCAGAAATTCTTTTGAGAGTTGAGGGGATGGGGATTCTTTAATTGCAGCAAACTAAACTTCTTAACTCAACAAAATATTTAAAATAATATGTCACACCATTCTTTACAAAATAGAAGTATTGCATTGTATAAGTTATGCATTATGTAACTAATTATTTTTGTCAGAACACACCATAGAGTACAAATTTTATTTATGTAGATTAAAATAATTATACTCACCTGTAACTGAGTTAAACTTTCAATCTGATTATTTAGTCTGAAAGTACAAGCATTAAATGGGTAAAATAGTAAAGGAAAGGGTGAGTTATGGTCTTTCATGTTGTGCTGACTTCGCTAGGACATCGCAAAAATAACAGAAATATCACAAATTAGAATTCCATTAAATTATTTTGAATAATAATTGATAACGGCCCTAATAGACCTTAATATGCTGATACTTAGTTTGAGCAATCAAAGGATATTAAATGATATAAATTCTCCTTTGAAAGATATCTGCATTCTGAGTATTCCATTCAGCATTAAGCACATTACCAATATGTGTTTGAAAATAGGCAAATCAATTGATTAATAGCATTACACATTAAATTATAATTGACATTATTATATTGAATCACATTCTCTTGGAAATGAGTTATTTCTGTATGACATTTATGTTAATTTTTTAAACTAGAATATCAACTTAATCATCTCATCATATCCTTCCAAGTCAGATAACAGAAAAAATACTGTGTAGAGCAAATGGGTAACTTTAAATTTTCACAATAGAGATCCATAGAATGTGAGAAGTGAAAGGGACCATAAAGGTACTAAAAAGGTAGATTTCAAATCCCCTCTTTGACTTGTGTTCTACAAAATAAGGCAGTATGGGTAAAGACAAAAAGCCATTCAAAACATTTTAATTGACTGTACTCCAATAAAAAAAAAGTTAAGGGAAAAAATCACTTACAAATAATAACTCTAGACCGTGAGGTCAGTGTTCAGGTTACAAAATTGAAGTTAAACACCTTCTCAATGTGAGATAAAAGTAAAGGCTATTTATATCAATTCCAATTCTTGGTTTAAAGAAGCTAGTTCTGAAATGCCAAAGAAGTTTCTACTGATGGACGTTATTTTGCTCTTTTAAAGTGAAAGGTAGCAGACTTGCCACCCCAAAATATGTCTCTTTGGCATAAGGATTATTTTGAGTTGATTATTTTTAAGAGTTGCAAACACAGGAGAAACTCTGTAAACCAAGTAGAAGTTACTCTTTCATAAGAAACATTTATTTATAAGGGTAATCTCTGTTTGTAAGGGTGTCTCCCTCTCTATACAAGGAAGAAGAGGATAACTTTAAATCTCTAGAAACTCCTATCAAGGGAGAAGACAACAACTTACATCTGCATAACAACCTTGCCCTTGTATACTGTGTTTTGCCTGGTAACCTCCCATAACTGGCCTCCCCCCACCACATCTTTAGTCTCTAGTTGGAGATGGATTTAAGGTGATGCCTCAGGCCATATCTGGGAGTTACTCAGTTTTCCTATCTCCCACATATACAGGAGGTATACATGTTAAATTTCTGTGTGTTTCTTTCCTTTTAATCTATCTTTTTACTCTAGGGAGGGTCTCAGCCTAGAATCTAGAAGGGTAGAGGAAAAATTATTTTTCCTCCCCTACAAAAGTATATTTGTTTAAAACACACATTTCTTCAGATAATTCATTTTGCTCATTTTGTTTTACTGTTTTCAAATTTTATTACTGTTACTGAAAATAATAATTACTAATTACTCTCTAAAATGCCCAGGTGATTAAATAGACATCTGTGACATCTAAAATACTAAATACTAAATTGAGACATTAAAATCCAAAAAGTGCAAAAAATAGACATATAAACTGCTTTGTCCAAACTTTGGCAATTGAAAGACTGAACTAAGATGTAGGCTATCAAAATTTCAAGATTTTTTTTTTTGACTATCAAAAAGAAAAGAACAAATAAAGCTAACTAAAAGTATGAATTTTCATAATATAGCTGATTTCTGGGATAACAATGCTAACCAAAAATTATTTAAAAAGCAAACTAAGACAGCAGTTAAACAAAGACACTATTAAAATATGAAATCAAGAGTATCACCATTAATTAACACATGAAGCATGTTGTCACAGAGCAGAAATAAAGTGTGGCCAAATATTCTGTAATGAATGTTTAAGAAAATATAGCCAAACATTCAGCTTTCTGACCAAAGACCCAAGACAGAGATATAATAAAGCAAAAGAGGCAATAAGACAACATGATCAGATGAAAATTAAGATGGCAGAACTGAAAGAATTATTAAGATAAATCAAACCATCACAGAAAATAAGATGTATTTTAGAATGAACCTAAAGGACAGTTTAAGAAGCACAATAAGGAATATTAAAGATATGAATGATGAAAGAAAAACATTATAAAACAGGAACCTATGCCAACCAAAACAAGGTTCAAAAGAGACTCTTAAATAGCTGAGTGACTAATCAATTATTAACAGTGAGTGGTTTTAAACAACAAAAAATGCAATACAACATTTAAAAACATAAATTGATATTTTGAAGGTTATTATGTACTTAAGAAAAAACTGGAATATGCTTATAAGAGTTGATTTTCTAGTGTTACTAATATTCAAATATCTTTGTACTTTTGTATTTTTAGTATTATTAAATACATGGAGATAGATACATAATTTTAAATATATGCTTAAAATAGATATAAATGCTTTATTTTTAGTGGAGCTTTTCATTACATTTCTTTTTTTGCTTGGATCTCCTCTTCTCCCTCCCCTCAAATCAGTGTATGTCCCTTCTCTGCCTTCAAGATGACTGATAAAACATGGTGTGCATCCGTACATGTCCTGTATAAATACCTATGCTATATATATAAGGATAATCTTTATTTTTGTCACTGTTGAGTCTATAACAATGGCATTACACTGTATACACGTTTGCATCTAGCTTTTCTCACTCAATAATACCTCATGAGAAACATCAAACTCCATCGGTCAATTTCTAACTCATTATTTTAAATAATAATAACTAATGATATGAGTCTACCACAACTTATCCTGATATTTTCCTCATGACAGATATTTACTTTTTTCCCAATTTTTAAAATTGAAACAAATATTGCATCAATGAACTTTTGCATGCATGTGTCCTTACATGCTTTTATTTCTATGGGATGGATTACCAGGAATGGGTTTATGTATTTCTAATTTTATCATATGTTACCAAATTGCTTTCAAAAATCCTCTACTACATTAGAATTTCAGTAGCAATTATGAAAGTATCTCTTACTTTAGTCACCATCAACAATACAGATTATAGTTCTTTTTAATTTTAGCCGTTCAATGGGTAGAATGGTATTTCATTATTTCTCTATTTAGCATTTTCCTGGCTGCTGGTAAATTTGAGCCTCTTTTCCCATGTCTGTTGACTCTCTGGATTTGCATCTGTCATGTTTTTCTATTGGATTACAAGCCTTTCTCTTGTCAATTTGTAAGAGTATTTGCTATTTTATATAAATTACCTAGTTGTTATTTGCATTACTTTTTCTTTTTAGATCTACTACCCATTGATCATCTTGGCTTACATTTTGTTGTACTTAAACTTATTTTTATTTATTTATTTATCTTGTACTTAAATTAAAAAAATACTTTTATATTTTCTTTTATAGCTTTTTGGGTTTCAGTTATGATTAAAATTTCTGCCTCTGCTTTTTATATGATGTTTTCAAGATTTCCTTTTTTTTCCTCTGTGCTTAGTCTAGTTTCACTTGCTCACAGGGCACTGCATGCAGTGGCCTTGCACCTGGCACTTCAGACCAGAGTATCTAGTGCAAAACGGCTCTGCCTGATGCTTCAGCTTGGTGTATCATGTGCAAGAAATGCTGCACCTGGCACTTTGATCTGGAGTGCTGTGAGCAGCACAGCTGTGCCTCAACTACAAGAACTCTGTCCCCTCCCCACTGACAAGAACCCTATAAGGTAGCCCCATCAATGGCCTTTCAGGGAGAGCTTGTACTCTAAAGTGTGAATTTGTACCTCTCCATTCTTTGATCAAAGAATAAAGCTTTGATTTTCTCTGAACCAAACTTGGTCTTGTTCTGTTGATGTAACACCAGACAGAAGGACCCTTGTTGGGGCCTGATTTGAAAAAATGGGCAACAAATTTTAGGGGCCATGAAGGGACTGAACATGGCCTTTTTGCCTGTACCTATCCACGCCAGGCTCACCCGGCTCCAGTAGGAAGACAGCGGAGGCTTTGGGAAGTTCTCATGAGGATGACTGACTCTGATCTTTCAGTACACTCTGACGAGGTAGAACGGTGGCAGCCTTCAGCTAAATCAGAGCAACTCTGCCCAGCAACCTGATACTGAGTGTGGTGTGCACACAACATAGCCCCCAGAGTAATCTAGCCCCCCTAGTAGTCATGCTGTGGCATCACTGAGGATCAAAGACTGAAACTCATGTGTACCTGCCTGCTGCCTCCGGCTGGCCTTCCCAAGGTACCAGACGCCCAGGGACAGCGGAGACCTGTGGACAGGAGGGAGCCACGGCAGTTTTGTCTGCTATCCCACCAGTAGTGCTGTCCTCATGACCCCTACCCTAGGCAGTAGTGGCCACACTAGGGCTTTTTGCCCTCCTCACTGACCTCAGGGGTCAACAGTAGCATTCTCCATAGCCACTTTCAGTTTGGTAAAGGAAAGTGGCCAGCTCTGTGAGCCAAGGGGCAAGATCAGGAAAAGGCCCAGGTAATAAGGTCCATCTGACAAAACGGAATGAGGATGCTTAATATGGGATCAAGAAAAGGCACCAGGGACACTCAGTTGTGAAAGGGTCCCAATGCAACTGGTGACTTAACCTCTTCTGGTCAACATTAGTTTCTTTGAAGTGGGCCAGGGAGCCCTGTGAGCTGCTCACAAGACCAGAAACCCCATTATCAGGAAGCCCTGTGAGCTGCTGGTGAGAACAGGAGATACCCACTGCCTGACCTTGCCTCCCCTCCCCTGCTTGTGAGGTGAACCTTGGGTGATTTCTTATCTGGTGAGCACCCTGTGGGAATTCCTTATGCTTTTATCTCTCATCTGGTGTGAAGTCTAAAAGCTCTTCCTTTCTGGCCAAAAGGAGGAAGGAGAAGACCCCCATCTCAGACAGCTGTGCCACTCTCCAATGGACCAAGTTGGTCAGGAACTAATGTGGCTAAGCCACTCTGACCCAGAGGCAGTCCCATCTAACTTCCAGTGGGATATTTTGACTGAGGAGGGACTAACTATCTCAAGCATAGGCCATTACAAATTCAAGGGGGACTCCCAGTTATACCAGCATTCACGCTATTTGAATGCCTCCTATTTTGGTCTTTTGTGGACTTCATTAACAGTTTGGTGCTGGTTCCAAATTTCTTGAACCAGAAATCTTATTTGGGCCAAATATTTGTGTGCCAACCAATCACTCCAACTGCCCCCCTTGGTAGTTGGAAACAAATTTAAAACAGAACATCTAAAGTATAGGGAACCAAACATCCACCATACCTAAGGACAGCCCATTAGGGTGCATCCTGCAGAACTGGAAGTTTTTTGGGTTTATTCCCTGGCCCCCAAATATTTAATCTTTTTATGCAATACAGCCTGGCTCAAATACCAGCTGGGAGATGGGGAAAGCTGGCCCATCAATGGGTCTTTTCATTAGAACACTATTTTACAATTGGATCTGCTACACCAGAGACAAAAGAAATTGAATGACACTCCTTATGTCCAGTTTTTTACGACCTTATATCAGAAAATATGTCTCTAAAAGGGATGTGGGCTCTCCTCCAGTGAGGTAGTAATCAGTCCTTGACCCTCCCTGTGAGGACCACCTTAATCTCTTCCCTAGCCCTCCCCTTACTGCTCCCTCCCTATCCCCTTCCTTTATATATCCCGGTTTGGGCCACAGGCTCACGGGCCCCCCTCCATACCAGCCCCATCACCCAGGACCCAGTCCAGCACATACATGAATTGGAAATCATTACTAGCCAGGGTCCAATAGCCCACCAGGAAGAGTACTCTCTTTGGACTTATCCAGGTACATGTCCCACTTACCACTTTTGATCTATGTAACTAGAAAAGTCATAGTAAGGGGTTGAGGGAAGACCCAGAGGGATTCCTGAATCTGAGTAGGGGAATCTTTCAGATCCATGACCCCACCTGAACTGACATCCAGAGCTTCTTCAACGTACTCCTAACAGGGGAAAAAAAGGTCACAGACTTTTTAAAAGCCCGACAGGAAGCAGATAAAGAGAATAGAACAGAAACAATGCAGGTTATGCTATTTTCAGAGCAGAGAATCAAGCAATCCCAAATAATGGACCCAATAGGGACCAGCAAGACAATGGAGAAGGAGGTAGAAGACAGAGGCTGGCCCATTATAATCCTAAAGGGAATCCAGGCTGCAGGAAGAAATCTGTCAATTGAAATATGAAAGGAAATCAATCAGGAGCCGACAGAAAACCCTTTGGCATTCCTAGCATGCCTCAGGGGATGCCTCTAAATCCACACTATAACTGACCCTGAGTAATTGCAAGGGAATGCAATCCTGAGGTTGTACTCATTTCCCAAAGTGCCCCCAACATTAGGTGTAAACTTCAGAAACTGGAAATAGAATCACATACCCCTACCTCTCACCAGGTCGAGATTGCCTACTGGGTGTTTAATTACTGAGATACAGAGGGAGAAATGTCAGAGTGTAGTAGAGAATAACCTTTGTTTTATTGGAGGTTTACAGGGACACCATGATGTAGGCCATGGTGATGGTGATGGCGGCAAGAACAAAGAATGCCTGCAGCAAGAAGATTACAATCAACCACACCCCCTCCCTTATTCTCCTTCACCCTCCCTTACTTTTTGTATAAAAGGAGCCTGTATTCTGACTTGAGCAGGATGGTTCTCCAAGACATTAGTCTGCCATCCTCTCCGTCTGCCGGCTTTCTGAATAAAGTCGCTATTCCTTGCCCCAACACCTCGTCTCCTGATTTAGTGCCCTGTCGTGTGGCAAGCAGAACGAGTTTGGACTCGGCAACAGGAGGACAAAAAGGCCCAGAGGCAAATCCACCTACTGGCTGTTGTCCTTGAATGTCAACTTGTCAGCATAGGAACCTGGACTAACCACCTTTGGAGACACTCGACTCAGGTGAGTGACCCTGGGTCTACACCGAGGGATAACAAGCCAAAGAAACTAGGACCCAATCAGTGCACCATATGTAAACAAGAGGGACATTGTAAGAGAAAATGCCCTCGCCACCCCTGAAGGGAGATGGAAATGGCATATCCTGGCCACCACCCTCGAAGGCAGATGGTCCAAATAGGTGAAGAATGACAGGGGTAGGGGGTTCCTAAGCTGACACCCCAATGATCCCCCAAGGAGCCCTGGCCTGACATTGAACATAGGGGGAAAGCCTACCAAACTCTTAGTCGACACCACTGCCACTTACTTAGTTCTAAGCACCAGATTAGGCAACCTTAGTCACATGAGTTGTAAAATTACGAAGGTATCAGGGAAGACCCAAGAATAGGCATGCACAGAGCCATTAGAATGAAAATTGGATGAACACATGCTCACCCATTTCTTCCTATATGTCCCCGAATGATCAATACCCCTGCTAGGAAGAGATATCTTACATAAACTGGGGGCTACTACTCACCTAATGTGAGACAAATTGGAGACTGGTGTCCCCTTAGACAAAGGACCTAAGATGATTATTTTAATTACTGAGGACAAACTTCCCTGTACAGAGCAAGTTGATCTCTTTGGAGTAAATCTCAATGTCTGGGCCCAGAGACAGGTGGGATGAGCTATAGGAGCCAGTCTCATGATAGTGCATCTAAAACTTGGACATATATAGCCCAATAGAAAACAGTATCCTCTTCTTTGGGAGGCCTTGCTGGGCACTGCCCCTGTTATACAGGGCCTAACTGACCAGGACCTTATTAGACCATTATAATCAGCCTGTAATACCTCTATTTTCCCCATAAAGAAATCCAGTGAGGAATACCAGATGCTACAGGACCTCAGGGCAGTCAATGAAGACACCAAGGATATACATCCAGTAGTCCCTAATCCCTACACCATGGTAGCTGCTCTGCTGTCCACCAGGACCTGGCACTCTGTATTAGATTTAAAATATACCTTCTTCTGTATCCCATTAGCTCCAGAGTCACAAGAAATTTTTGCTTGTGAGTTAGAGGACCCAAACACACAACAAAAACAACAATACAGAGAGATCAGATCAAGATGGCAGAGTAGGAAACTGTGGAGCTCACCTCTCCTTACAAATATATAAAAAGTATATCTACATGTTCACAGAAAACTAACTGGAAACTGGCAGAACTCCTATATAACCAAAGCTGCAAGAAAGATTTCCACATAACCAGGTAAGACAGGAAAAGGGCCTCCACTCCTGGGAGGGATCTGAAAGGAAGAGAAGATCCACACAGGTAGACACTCACCCTGGGGAGTGAGTGGGTCAAGTCACAGATTGGGCATCCTAAGCAGAGGAGACAAACCACCTTGGCTGCTGGGAAATCCACTAAGATAGATGGAAGGGATGGAGAAACCTAGACTCTGTTGACAAGGAGTATGTGTGTGCTGGCTTGCTAATGATCAGGGCAGAGAGAGCTCCTCACTGGTGGCTGCCACCTTGTTGTAGTCCCCACTCCAAGCAGGGAGAACATCCTAGATCTGTTCATTCCTCAAAACAGCTTGTCATGGGATATGGGCCAACCAGGCCCTGGGAAGAGAATCTGTCTAGCTATGGAGAGACAGCACAGGGGCCTGGTCTGGGTGGGGCAGCAGGGGACATTGTTTCTTTCAAATTCATACAGTCAGAGAAAGTTTAGTAAAATGAAAAATCAGAGGAACTATTCAAGAACAAAAGGAATTCCCTGAAAGAACAAACAATGAAACAGACCTTTCTAGGCTATCAGACCAAGGGTTCAAAAAGGAGATAATAAAAATGCTAAAGAATTAAGATTATCAGTAGAAATGTAGATCACTGTAACAAGGAACTAGAAAATACAAAGAGGAACAAACCAAAATTAGACAATTCAACTGCCAAGATAAAAACTGAGCTAAAAGCAATGAATACCAGAATAAATAATGCAGAAGAATGAATAAGTAATTTGGAAGATATAATAACGAAAATCACCCAATCAGAACAGGAGACAGAAAAACAAATGAAAAGAAATGAAAGCAACATATGAGATCTATGGGATAATATAAAATATGACAATCTACACATAATAGGGGTTCCAGAGGAGAAATGAGAGAGAAGGGGATTAAAAATGTATTTGAAAAAAATTATGGCTGAAAACTTCCCAAACGTAAAGAAGGAAACAGATATCCAGGTACAGCAAGAAGAGAACGTCCGAAACAAGATGAACCAGAACAGACTCACACCAAGTCATATCGAAATTAAAATGTCAAAATTAAGATAAAGAGAGGATTCTAAAGCAAGCAAGAGAAAAACAAAGATTCAATTACAAGGGAACCCCCATAAGGTTGAAGATTTCTCTGCAGAAACTTTGCAGGCCCGAAAGGAGTGACATGATATATTCGAAGTCCTAAAAGGGAAAAGCCTAATCCAGGATACTCTACTCACCAAGATTATCATTTAGAATGGAAGCAGAGATAAAGAATTTTTCAGACGAGCAAAAACTGAAAGAATTCAGCAATACTAAACCTATCCTAAAAGAAATATTAAAGGGTCTTCTCTGAATAGAAAAAAAAAAAGGCAAGAATCTATAGCAAAGGGAAAATCACAACAGGAAAGGCAAATATATAAAAGAATTGAAGATCACTTAAATAAAGCAATATATAGATTTAAAAACAATTCAAAAATTGTAAAAGCGATTATAACTATAATTATCAGTAAAAGGATAAGCATTAAGATGTAACATAGGACATTAAAATCATAAAATGTGCAGGAGGGGAGTATAAAAATGTAATTCTTTAGAATGTGTTTGAACTTGAATGACTATCAGTTTAAAGCAAGTAGATATAGCTATGGGTCAACATACTTAAACTCCATGGTAACCAAAAATCAAATATACACAATAGGATCACAAACACCAAAAAGAAAGGAACTTAAGCATACTACAAAAGGAAATTATTAAACCACATAAGGAAAAACAAAAAGAAGCAATGAACGAAGAAGAACTACAGAAATAAATAAAAGAAATAAAATCCAACAATATCTAGAAAGGATCACACACCACTCCAGGGTCAGAAGAATAGTTCAATGTACATAAATCAATCAATGTGATACACCACATTAACAAAAGGAAAGACGAAAACCAAACGATCATCTCAATAGATGCAGAAAAAGCATTTGACAAAATTCAGCATTCATTCATGACAAAAACTGTCATCAAAGTGGGTATAGAGGGAACATATCTCAACATAACAAAGGCCATTTACAACAAACCCACTGACAACGTAACACTCGATGGTGAAAAGGTGAAAGGCTTCCCACTAAATTCAAGAATAAGACAAGGATGCCCACTTTCACTGCTTCTACTTAATATAATGTTGGAAGTCCTGGCCACAGACAAGAAAAAGAAATAAAAGGGATCCATACTGGAACGGAACAGGTAAAACTGTCACTATTTGCAGATGATGTGATACTGCATATAGAGAACCCGAAAGTCTTCACACAAAAATTGTAACTAATAAATGATTTCAGCAAGGTAGCAGGATACAAGGTTAATATACAGAAATCTGTTGTGTTTCTATACACTAATAATGAAATATCAGGAAGAGAAAGTAAAAAAAAGAATTTTAATTGCATCAAAAATAAAATAAAACACCTAGGAATAAACTTAACCAAGGAGGTGAAAGCCCTATATGCTTATAGGTCTATAAGGTCTATAATATAACTCACTGACAAAGCAAACTGAAGATTGAAGATGATTTTTAAAAAATGGAAAGATATCCCATGTTCTTGGGTTAGAAAAATTAACATTGTTAAAATGTCCATACTACACAAGGCAATCTACAGTTTTAATGCAATCTCTATCAAAATATCTATGGCATTTTTCACAGAACAAGAACAAGTAGTCCTAAAATTTATATGGAAACACAGAACATCCAGAATTGCCAATGCAATCCTGAGAAAAAAGAACAAAGTTGGACATATAACCCTTCCAGACTTCAGATTATACTGCAAAGCAACAATAATCAAAATAGTGTTGTATGAACACAGAAAACAGACACATATATCAATGGAATGGAATACATAGCCCAGAAATAAACCCACACACTAATAGTCAATTAATCTATGACAAAGGAGGCAAGAATATACAATGGAGAAAAGATAGTCTCTTCAACAAGTGGTGTTGGGAAAGCTGGACAGCTGCATATAAATCAATGTAGTTAGAATGCTCCCTTATACCATACACAAAAATTAACTCAAAATGGTTTAAAGACCTAAACATAAGACAAAACACCATAAAACTCCTAGAAGAGAACATAGGTGAAACATTCTTTGACATAGATTGTAGCAATATTTTCTTAGATTGGTCTCACAAGACAAAAGATATAAAAGCAAAAATAAACAAATGGGACCTAATCAAACTTAAAACCTTTTACACAGCAAAGGAAACTATAAACAAAACAAAAAGACAACCTACAGAATGGGAGAAAATATTTGCGAACAATGCGACCAAAAACAAGTTAATTTCAAAATGATACAAAGAGCTCACATAATTCTATATTTAAAAAAAATTAAAAAATGGGCAGAAGACTTGAATAGACATTTCTCCAAAGAAGACATACAAATGGCCAACAGGCACATGAAAAGGAGACCAATATTGCTAATTATTAGAGAAATGCAAATCAAAACCACAATGAGATATCACCTCACACCACTCAGAATGGCTATGGTCAAAAAGCCTACAAATAATAAATGTTGGAGACGGTGTGGAGAAAAGGGAACCCTTGTACGCTGTTGGTGGGAATGTAAACTGGTGCAGTCACTGTGGAAAACAATATGCAGGTTCCTTAAAAAATTAAAAATAGAGCTACCATATGATTTAGCAATTCTATTCCCAGGTATATAACTGGAAAAATGAAAACTCTAATTTGAAAAAATACATGCACCCCAATGTTCACAGCAGTACTATTTACAATAGCCAAGATGTAGAAACAACTCAAGTGCTGATTGACAGATAATTAAATAAAGATGTGATATATATATATACACACACACATATATATATAGATGTGACATATAAGATGTGATATATATATATGGACACATACATATGGACACTATATATATATATATACACACACACACACACACACACACACACACAATGGAATATCACTCAGCCTTAAAAAAAAGTATGAAATACTGCCATTTGCAGCAACATGTATGGACCTAGAGAATAGTATGCTCAGTGAAGTAAGTCAGACAAAGAAAGAACATTACTACATGCTATCACTCATATGTGGAATCTAAAACATAATACAAATGAATGTATATACAAAACAGAAGCAGACTCACACATAGGAAACAAACTTTTGGTTATCAAAGGGGAGAGGGAGTGGGAGAGTGACAAATGAGGAGCATGGGATTAACAAACACAAAGTACTATATATAAAATAAATAAGCAACAAGGATTTACTATATAGCACAGGGAATTTACCCAATATATTGTAATCACCTGTAATGGAATATAATCTGCAAAATAACTGAATCACCGCGCTGTACAACTGACCTTAACAAAATGTTGTAAATCAACTATACTTCAGTTAAAAAAAAATACTGCTGGATAGTCCTGCTCCAAGTGTTCAACCCCCCCCCCAAATCTTTGGGGAAATTTTAGCTAAAGACCTAAAAGAATCCTCCTCTCGTATGTAGATGACATTCTGATCACCAGCCCTATGAAGGATGCTTCTGACAAAAATATTGTAACCACCCTGAACCACCCAGCTGATGAAGGATAGAGTATCCAAGAAAAGGGCTCAAATATCACAAAGCAGGGTGAACTTCCTCGGCTTCATTCAAACAGGTCAGAGAAGCCTGCCCCAGGAAAGAAGCCATTTGCATCCTTGCCCCCTCGAAAACCAGAAGAAAGCTTAAGGGTTTCCTGGGAATGGCCAGCTTTTGCCACATCTGGATCCCTTACTACAGTCTAATAGCTGGGCCTGTATATGAAAAGTTGAAAGGAAAGGATGATGATCTTTTTGCATGGAATTCAGAATGTGAAGGGGCCTTTCAAGAAGTGAAAAAGCAATTACTTCAGACTCCTGCCCCAGCCCTCCTAGATTTAGCTAAATCCTTTGACCTTTACATTCATGAGAGAAGGGGAATCACTCTTGGGATATTAGCTCAAAAACTGGGACTCCTTAATTGGGTGGTGGTTTATTTCTCTAAATAATTAAATCAAATCGCTAAGGGATGGCCTCCTGGCCTACGGGCAGTAGCAGCTACCACACTCCTGCTAAAGCAAGCTGAAAAGTTAATGTTTGGTCAGCCAATCACTATATGGACTCCACATTAGGTTCAGGCTTTAGTAAATTCTAAGGGAACAGAATGGCTGTCCCCCAGAATGTTGACTCAAGTTCAGGCTATGCTTTTACACAAGCCAAAGGCTACCATAAAAACCTGTCACAGGCTAAATCCTGCCACCTTGCTATCCACAGAAACTGGGCCCCTGGAGCATGATTGTATAGAAACCATAGACATGATCTATTCCAATAGCCATGACCTAGGAAGAGAGCCTCTCCCAAATACCGAAGAGGAATACTTCACAGACAGGACGAATTTGATGAAAGAGGGGAAAAAGCTGGTGGGATACACAGTGAGCTCCCAGACCCAAGTCATAGAGGCATGAAGCCTATGGCTAGGGATTTCTGCCCAAAAGGTGGAGCTGGCAGCCCTCAACTGAGTTTTAGTGCTTGGGAGAGGGAAAATCTTAACTGTTTACATAGATTTTTGGTATGCGTATGCCATCCTACACACACACTCACAGGGCTATTTGGAAGGAAAAAGGTATGCTTACTGTGGAGAACAGGTAGGTAAAACATGGCTTAAGCACACTGACGCACTTAGAAGCAGTACAGCTTCCAAAAAAGGTGGCAGTGATTCACTGTAGGGGTCACCAGAAGGGGAGTGCAGAGGTAATAAAGGGAAACAACAAGGTGGATGCAACTGCCAAAAGGGTGGCCATAAAATTAGTAACTTAACAATTATCCTCATACCTAAGAGGCCAAATCCAATTACTGCCCAGTCTATACAAAGGAAGAATTAGACAAAGCCAGAAAATGGTGCTTTAGTAGAGCTCTAGGAAGCCATGGGTGGCTAGTTAATGAACGTGGACAATACTTCTTTCCCCAAACTGTAATTTGCTAAGTCATCAGGGAGGCTCACTATGGGAGAGAAGCCCTATGTAACTAGTTAGTTGAGGTCATGGCAACTCCTGGCATGAAAAGTATATTCAATCAGTTGAGACATGCCTCATCTGTACAATGAACAACTCCAACACCAGACACCCCAGAGGCCCCCAGATAAAGCCCATTCAGACCAGAGGGACATATCCTGGAAAAGACCGGCAGATTGATTTCACTATCATGCCAAGGGTACCAGACAATTTCAGGTATCTCTTGGTGCTAGTAGGCATGTTTTCTGGGTGGTTAGAAGCAGCACTCCCTGCTAGAACTGAAGTAACAGCATTACTCCAAGAAATAATCCCCAGGTTTTGGCTCCCAGGATCTCTACTAAGTGATAATGGTCCAGTATTTGTGTCTCAGTGATGAAGGGGATAACGAGTGCCCTGGGCATAAATTGGACCTCGCACTAAGTCTAAAGACCCCAATTATTGGGGAAAGTAGAGAGATCCAAAGAGACCTTGAAATGGCCCTTACCCAAGCTAGGTCATGAAACTCAAGATAATTGGATTAAGTTTCCTCCAACTGCCCTGCTCCACATGCCGTTAGCTGCAAGGGATAAATTAAAGCGCATTTGAACTCATGTATGGCAGACTCATTCCCCATGCCTGAGAGAAGGGACACCTTAACCCCCTTAAAATGGAACGACTCAAGTGTGCCCTCCAGGTAGGAGAAACCATGAAAGCTCTCATGGAATATGGTAACCAGGGGGCTGCCTGCACCTTCTGACCTGGCCCTCCACCTCTTCCAGGCAGGAGACTGTGCGCACCAAAAAACCTGGAAAGTCAGCAGCCTGCAAGACCAGCTCCCTCCTTAGGGGGCTGGACCCCACTCAGTGATCCTAACCAGCCCTCGGCCCTGAAGCTGCAGGGATCACTCCGTGGGGTCATCGCACTTGAGTGAAGAGGGCTCCTGAGCCCTAACCTCCAACCTGGGGCAACAGACCCCCTTGACTACTCGTGTGAACCTCTCTCTGACCTGAAGTTTCTGAAAAACAACCGAAGTGTGACCAGGGAGATTCAGGCTACGCACGGCAGTGAGCCTCCACGTCAAGGCACACTTCCCTGCAGACAAAAGACCAAGATAGCTTCATTTTTAGAAAAAATTTGACATGTGACCAGTACTCTCTTGCTGACATTTGGGCTGTGTATCTTAAATTGTCTGGTGTCCTTTGTCTCTAAAAGGTTAGACAAATGGAGGTTGCTTAGGGCTACAAATAGTTAGGCCTGGTGACAATTGCACATATCTAAAGGCAGCTGGGGAATTCTGCTCCTCTACCCCAGGTTGCGAAGATGCCCAAACTCAGCAGGAAGCAGTCACAGAAGACAGACCTGCACCCTTCAGTACCCCTGGAGAATGAGGAGGGAACGAAAGGCAGAGGAGGGATTTGTCACTGGCAAAGCCCATTAACAATTCTTGGGAAATATAAATAAAATCTGGGTAATAAAATAAAGTCTAACCTTTTTTTCCCTTTTCCTTTGTGCTTAGTCTAGTTTCACTGGCTCACAGGGTGCCATGGGCAGAGGCTGAGCACCTGGCACTTCAGATCAGCGTTCCTTGCACAAAATGGTTGTGGCTGCCTCATACAGGAGCACAGTGCCCAACACTGCAATTAAAGATGGCGGCGGCGGGCTGTGTGCAGAGACGCTGCTCCAGGCATTGCCATCTGGAAGGAGTGCAGCGAACCTCCGCCTGCGCCTGCGCCTGCACCTGTGCCCCGCCCCCACCTCCCTGCCCACGGCTTGCGGGGTTGGGACGGGGCCTATGCTCTGGAGCACAAGCTCCCACCTCTCCATTCTTTGATCAAAGAATGAAACTTCCTTTTTCTTCTGAACCGAACTCCACCTTACTCTATTGGTGTGAGCAACACTGGGCAGGAGGGCCCTTGCTGGATACCAACTTGGGAATGTCAGTGACAATACCTGCAAAAAATATGGACTAGGTGTGGTGGGAGAAACTCTAGGTAGCATCTAGCGATCAGGGTCCACTCTGTGTCCCATTGTCTCTGTCTCACCCAGCAAACATTTGTTTACCAAACATTTTGCTTTTCCATCTCCCTGTGATTTGCCTTCCTCCCCTCTGAAGTTCCAAACCACTACCCTCAACATACTTTTTTTTTCTTTAGCTGAAGATGGTATTTAAGGCCAGAGTTTCAACCATCTTGGTGAGTTACTCAGTTCTCCTGGGTCTCTCCCATGTGTAAATGTTTTTAATCTTTTGTTTCATTTTCTCCTGTTACTCTATCACCTTAATTTAATTCTTAGACCAGCCAGAGAAACCTAGAAAGGTAGAGGAAAATTTCTTCCTCCCCAGCACCTTCACTATAATGTTTGGTATTTTTGTTGTATACCACTGAAGTCTATCCAAAAACAAAACTACTAGTCTAACAGATCATGTTCAAGGGTGATACAAAATATATTTTTCATCTTGAACATTTTCAAATATTCAGTAAGAATAATCCTGATCTCCTCCTTTAAATGTTTTCCAAAAGTGGTTCCTTTTAATTCTTATTCATATGATTTCATTAATCTACATGTATAAGGGACCAAGCACAAATTGTGATTGATGTTTTTCATTCTGGGTCCTTTTTCAGTTTTGCAACCTGAAGCCTGTTCATTAAATATATTTGTTCACAACATACACCATGTATTTTGGCTTTAGTCCCAGCCAACTTCTTCCCATCCAAGTGTCTGCTTCCTTGTCACTGTCAGCCAGTTGTGGTCTCTGTAGACTAGGTTTTGTTTGACATAGCTCTACTTTTAGTTTAGGTTACTTTCTAAATCTGAAGTGTGAACAGTACCTTCTGTTCTTTTACATCCTCCCTAATATAAATGTTAAAATTATTATAGTTAAAATAAAAAGACAAAATATGTTCTTTACCAATAAATACATAAAGTTGACAGATGGTTTTATCAGCATCTTAAATCTTCTGGGTTTGATGAGTTATATTTGAAGCATAAACATCAATTATTTCTCTTGTCATGAAGCTATTAGAAATAGCCAGCCAGCTCTCATCAGCACTGATCTATGCATATTAGAATCTCAGAAGCATCTGATTTCATTATCAGCACCTGCTTTGGGTTCTACAAAGAATCCCAATCACATAACAATTTCCAAATGAAAACTGGCATATTGTATTTTATATATATATAAAAATAGAAAGTATTAATTTTTTGGAATTAAGCTGAGCTGATAATTTTAAAATTCTTATTATATTTTAGATGTCCCATTAACATAGATCATTTACTGATCAAAAAAATGCTCAATTTTCATGATCACAAATATTAAAATAGTTCCTTAAGTTCACTATTGTTCATAGAAAATAATATATCTTTGATACCATATTTCACCCTAGATGGATATTTTCCATAATTACTTTAAAAATTATGCTGTTTTCCCCTCTGCTGTATTGTAATTAAAAATGCACATACAGTTATGCTACCTTCAAATTAAAACTATTCAATTAACTGGTAGATAAAATGGAACAGAATTAAATGAACATAGTGTTGAAAAGGAAATGGTGAGAGAAAATAAAATAATCCAGAGGAAAAAAACACAATAGTAAAAACAAAACTCACTAGAAGATGTGAATAGCAGAGTTGGGGAGGAAGAAATTTCCCTCTGCCTTTCTAGGTTCTTCTGGCTGGTCTAGGAATTCAACTGACATGAGACAGATTAACAGGAGAAAATCACACAAAAGTTTAAAAACGTGTAGACATGGGAGAGACCCAGAAAAACTGAGTCACTCACCAAAATGGCCAAAACCCTCACCTTGAATATCATCTTCAGCTAAAGACAAAAGAGGATGTTGGGGCAGTGTTTTGGGATTTCAAAGGGGAGGAAGATAATTCACAGGGAGATGGAAAAGCAAATGTTTGGTAAATAAATGTTTGCTGGGCCAGGCAGAGACAATGGGACACAGAGTGGACCCTGATCGCTAGGCCCTGCCAAGTTTCTCCCATCACACCTAACCTCTATTCTTCGCAGATACCTCTGGTGATAGCATTATTCTGGGAACAGACCCTCTGTCTAAATTATCTTAGGTAGTTAGGGGGAAGGACAAAGTTTCTTCCTGAGTCTTTTGGGCCTTGATGGTTTTCAGGTAGAAATAATCCACATGTTAGAGAGACATTTTGGGGTGGAAAGTTTTGCTTCTCTACAAGCAGCATCTGCATGGCAGGGAATAAATCCATTAATGTAGAAGACAGAAGAAAAACACAAAGATGAAAACAAGGAGGGATGAACTGAAACCAGTATTTTTGAATAAAAGACAGTGGATATTCACTGTAGAAGTTCCCAGTGCCCCTGGAGAAAAAAAAAATAATAGAAGAACTGGAACAAAGGTAAATATATATATATATATATCAGGAGAATAAAATCTCTTTGAGAAGATCCCAAACACTGGTTTTGAAGATAAAATAGTCAAGGAAAATTTCATTAAAGAGATACAATCAGAAGATATGCAGATGGCTAACAGGTGCATAAAAAGGTGCTCAACATCACTAATCATTAGGAAAAGACAAATCAAAACCACAGTGAGATTATCACCTCACATCCATTAAAATGGCTATTATCAAAAAGACAAGAAATAACAAGTGTTGGCAAGGATATGGAGAAAAGGGAACCCTTGTGCATTGCTGGTGGGAATGTAAATTGGTGCAATATGGAAAACAGTATGTCATCTCCTCAAAAAGTAAAAATAGAGCTACCACATGACCCAGCAATTCTGTCTCTGGGTGGAATCTGAAGGAAATGAAAACACTAACTCAAAAAGATATCTGCAGCCCCATGTTCACAGTAGCCAAGACATGGAAGCAACCTAAATGCCCATCAATGGATAAATGGATAAGGAAAATGTGGGATATATATATTATTTAGCCGTGAAAGAGGAAATTTTGCCATTTGTGACAAATGGATGGAACTTAAAGGCATTATGCTAAGTGAAACAAGCCAGACAAGGAAAGACAAATAGTGTATGATCTCATTCATATATGGAAATCTAAAAAATAAACTCAAACTGACAGAAACAGAAAACAGATTGGTGGTTGCCAGAGGTGGCGGTGGAGGGTGGGCCAAATGGGTGAAGATGGCCAAAAGGTACAAACTTCCAGTCATAAAATAAATAATCATGGAGATGTAATGTACAGCAAGGTGACTATAACTAATAATACTGTATTGTATATTTGAAAATTGCTAAGTGAGTAAATCTTAAAAGTTATTAGCACAAGAAAAAACGTGTAACTGTGTAGCAATGGATGTTAACCACTAATCGTGGTGATTATTTCACAATGTATACAAATATTGAATTATTATGTTGCACAACTGAAACTAATATAATGTGTCAATTATATCTCTACTAAAGAGATACAATCACATATAACAATTAAATATTTGAAAATAAAGATGAAGGAAAATTCCCCATGCATTAATCCAAAAAATCACTTAGAAAAAAAAAATGCAACTTTTTTTTTTTAACAAAGTAATGATACCTTGGCAGAATGCACACATTGAACCAAGAAGAAAATGGGGAAAACTTTATACCTAACCCAATTAGCAATGATCAGCACCCAATTAAGTAAGACTTTCTATCATTCTGTATTAATAATGAGATGGCATGAAACTTAGCATTATAGAGGTTGTTTGTTAAAGTCACAAAACTTGTAAGTTGCAGACCCAGAAGTCAAACCAAAGCTTTTATATGCTTTGCTCTTAACAGCTCTGCCTTACTGTCCTCCATTTAAGACTATATAATGATGTAGGAAAATGTCTCTACATATATATGGACAGGTAAATATGTATATAGAAATAATATATATGTATATGTTTATAGGTAAATATTTATGTATTAATGGCTATATATGCCATGCATAGTATGTAAATAATGAAAAATGTTAGTAGTAATGTTCTTTAAATGATTATATTATAGGATAACTTAAAAATATAATTTCAAATATTTCCTGTGTTACCAAAAATGAATGTGTACTACTTGTAGAATTAAAAAAAACACTAAATATAAACAAAGAAACAAAACAAACATTAAATAATTAACTGTAACAATTCAATTAACAATTAACAGTTTTACAATTGTTGCTTAAATAATTAAGAACACTTTCCTTGGCCCCTATGCCTATAGAATGTACAAGAATGAACTACCTGCTTTGTCTCCAAAGTTCTACCCATTTCTGGCTTTCGAGCATTACTCTCCTTACAAAAGAAATGTTATAAGATTATCACAGCATCACACAGAGCACTATAATTTTTAGTTGTGCATAGTTTTCTTGGGTCAAAAGCCAGCTTCATATGGCTGGTAACAGTATTGCTCTGAGCACCAGAAGTCTTAGATTTTTGTCTTGGTTTCACAGTAACTCAAATTGGGCAAGTTCCAAAAAAAAAAAAAAAAAAAAAAAAAAAAAACCCTCCATATTTGAGGACCATTAATCGAGAACCTATTAACCACCCCTGTGTCAACCAGGTATGCCTAAGATACTGGTTTATTTATATTCAGAATGAAGTGTCTATACTGGTTGATACATGAAACACCTTCTAAGTGATAATATTCTCTGAATAGCAACACTGAAAATTGGATCATCTGAAACTGAGAGCTGGCATAACATTACTTTCTAATGTCCAATTCTTTTAGTAGTAAAATGTTGGCCACTGCTGTGAAAAAAATGGAGAAATAAACATTTTAAAAGTTTAATAATATTGAGGAGAGACTAATGTGTGAAAAAGAAATTATTTCATAGTTTGCTGATTTGAGAGTAAATTTTTAAAACTACTTTGTAGAGCAATTAATAGAACATTTTAAAATAAAAAAGCACATATTTTATGACCCAGCCATTCCACTTCTGAGTATTTACACTAGAGATGTGTTCCCTAGGAGGTATGCACAAAAGTGTTTTATTTATTTGTGTTGATATTTGTAGTAATGACAAATGGGATAAAAGTTAAATGCCTATCAAGAGGGTATCAACAAAAACCACAGTATACCATGGAATATTCTGTTTATAATTAATAAGTTTATGATTGATATAGGTGTTTTGATTTGTAAATATAACCAAGGTAATATGCTGAGTAATAAAAAACCAAGTGCAAAATGATACATACAAATTATATTTTAAAACAACATATGATTTATAGTAAAAATGAATAAAACTATAAAACCATGGGAGAGGTCTGGCTAATACATAGCAACCTGAGAAAGGGAAAGGGCTTGGTAGCGACGTTCAAGGAAGACTTTATAATGCTGATTTTTTAAATGAGTCTATTTGTATATATTGTATTGTGATTGGAATTTGATACAATTTAATTAAAATAATGGGATTTTTTTCCATATAGTGCTATGATCTGAATGCATCTCTCCAAAATTCATGTTGAAATCCTAATACCCAATGGCCTGCTGTTAATACGTGGGGTCTTTGGGAAATGATTAGGTCATGAGGGCTCTGAATGAGATTAAGATCTTTATAAAAGAAGCCAAGAGAGGTGCCTTGCCTCTTCTATCACATTAGAACTTAACAAGAAGTCTGTAATCTAAAAGAGGGCCCTCACCTGACCATGCTGGTACCAGGAACTCAGACCCCAGTAGCCTCTAGAACTGTGAAAAATAAATTTGTTGTTTATAAGCCACACAGTCTGTGGTATTTTTTATAGCAGCCTGAGTGGACTAAGACATATAGTCACAGATTTATATATAACACAACTCTTAATATGCTATAAATATAAGGGCCTGCATTAAGAAATGTACTAAACTCTATACTGAGAGTCATGCAACAACACACAAACAAAATGAAGAGATAAACTTTGTCTTAATTGAAGCATAGTGAATTTCCAATGTTGTGTTAGTTTCTGGTATACAGCATAGTGATTCAGTTCCATATATATATACATACATACACACACATATTCCTTTTCATATTCTCTTTCATTATAGGTTATTTTAAGATATTGAATATAGTTCCTTGTGCTATACAGTAGAACTTTGTTGTTTATCTATTTTATATACAGTAGCTTGTATTGGCAAATCCAAAACTCCAAATTTATTCCTCCCCACATCCTTCCCCTCACTGGTAACCATAAGTTTGTTTTCTGTTTGTGAGTCTGTTTCTGTTTTGTAAATAAGTTCATTTGCGTTATTTTTTTAGATTTCACATATAAGTGCTATGATATGGCATTTGCCTCTCTCTGTCTGGCTTACTTCACTTAGAATGACAATCTCCAGGTCCATCCATGTTGCTGCAAATGGCATTATTTCATTCTTTTTATGGCTGAGTAGTCTTTCCTTCCTTCCTTCCTTCCTCTCTTCCTCCCTTCCTATCTATCTATCTATTCACCACAACTTCTTTATCCAGTCATCTGTCAGTGGACATTTATGTTGCTTCCATGTCTTGGCTATTGTAAATAGTGCTGCTGTGAACACTGGGGTGCATGTATCTTTTCAAATTAGAGTTTTCTCTGGATATATGCCCAGGAGTGGGATTGCTGGATCATATGGAAAGTCTATTTTCAGTTTTTAAAGAAATCTCCATACTGTTTTCTATAGTGGTTGCATTAAAAATCTTTTTTTTGAAAGATAAAATTTCTTATTTGTATGATTTCAATTCTCAAATTAATTAAAATTAATTTCCCATTAGGATTTGGAAGGTTGAAAATTAATGTCTCAGTAAGAGACTGGATTTCCTTCAGAAGAAGAAAGATATAAAATACTAAAGTATGTTTGGTAAAAGAAGAATGAATGGTGACTTATTCTGCCATATTTCAAATCATAAAAAAGTACTTGAATATAACAGAATAAAAAGTCTAGACATATGCTTGAATTAATAAGGATATGGACCATTTAAAAAATGGACTTTCAAATGAGTTGGAAGGGATAGATTATTTTAAAATGGTATACAGGAAAGTAAACATACATTTGAGGGGAAAAAAAGAAATTTAGGAAGACACCTTATACCTCACAACAAAGTACACTTCAATGTATACCTTAAAAAAATTTACAGGTGAAAAATAAAAACCTGAAAAAAACTAGAACTTTAAGTAAATATTTACCTGCCCTTTGGATTAGGAGTGTGTTTCTAAAATTTTAGAATAAGTATACAAACATAAACGCAAAAATTAATAAGCCTGTCTAGTTAATGAAAAAAATGCTTCATATATAAAACTATACATAAAAGAGAAATGAGCTGCAAAAATAGATCTGACATATTTGGCAGTCAAAGAATGAAATCTTTAATATATGTAAAGCTTTTACAAAGAAGAAATGCACAGGAAAATGCCATATTTTAAAAAATGGATAAGTGATAGCACAGGGGAGCACTCTGAGGCCCTGAAAACCTGGCAGCAGAATTATGATGCATGGATACCTGGTCATAGACCAACCCTGCTGCTTCTCCTCGCTGAGGGAGTGGTCCTCCAAGTTTCATTTAAGAAACCAGAAAAATCTGTATGCATTCATTTGAACAGAAGTGTATTGATTATTAGGTTAATTTCTTCTGATAGAGTGATGTAAACCTCTAGTATAGAAGAGCAGTAGTATAGAAATTATTCAGCTGTTTACTTACAAGGAACATATCTGTATGGAAGATGTCACTGGCAAATGTGTACCTTATTAGGAAACCCAGAGGCCATGGAAATTCAATCTAAGATGCTCACCATTTAATCCTGCTCTAGTTGTCATCTCACTTCTATTGAATTTCTCTTTCTTAGCTGAATAAATGCTGAATTTAGAGAGGGTCCACTGTTTCTCTCAGGCAGTGTACAAACCATCTGAAATTCTGAAGACATGGTTTTGTTGCCAAGATTCCACAGTATTACGTTTAGATTTTATGAAGCAGTATCCAGAACTGAGGGAAGATGCAGAGAACTTGTGTGAGTGAGGGGAACATAGGGCTCTGGATATTTAGGTTGTTAAAGGAAGTTTATTTGGTAAGGAAGTTGTGCCAGGAAGAGTTGTCTGCTTTTCCCCTATGTATGACTGGTTAGGCCTTGTGGACAATTACAGGCAAATGAGTCAAAGTCAAGAGAGTCCAAGAACTAGTTTCTAAATTACTTCATTGCTTTTAGCAAAAGCTGTATGGATGAGACAACAGTTGCCAAATTTTAGCAAGCAGAGTCACCCAGAGGGTCTGTTAGAATACAGAGGTCAAGAATTTGCATTTCTAACAAGTGTCCAAGTATTACTCATGCTGCTGGTACTAAAACTACCAAAGGGATCTAGGATCTCCCAAAGGGATTTGAAACACCCAAGGTTCAGATTACATCTCAGATATACCTAGTAATAGCATCTTATCATTACACCAGGTTAGACAACGATAGACTGATAGTCAATACCTTTTGTGAGGGAGAAACAAAACTTTCCTGTACCCAGTTCTTCTGGCTTGTCCAAGAATTAAATTGAAATGAGACAGATTAATAGGAGAAAATCAAATGAAAGTTTAATGACATGTATACATGGAAGAGACTCAGCAGAACTGAATATCTCACCAAAATGATCAAAACCCTCACCCTAAATACCATCAACTGAAGACAAAAGAAGTAGTGGTTTCAGACTTCAGAGGGGAGGAAGGCAATTCACATGGACATAGAAAAGCAAATGTTTGGTAAACAAATGTGCTGCTGGTAGATGTAGCCAGTGTCTAGGTGCTCGTCCCGTCCCAGAAAGAATTCAGAGACAAGAGGCAGAGGTTAAGAAAGTGAAGTGAGGACTTATTAAGGGATAGATAGTACACTGTCAAGGGGAGAGCGAGCAGGCTCAGGTGAGAAGCTTCCCTGAGTTTCTCTGGCAAGTTGGGTACATAAGAATATAAAAATGAATGGGCGGAATGTTCATTGGGGAAGGGGGGGTTTGGGGTCATATTCCCTGACTTTCATCACAGTTCCACCTAACTGAAGAGAGGAGGGATTGTTGTCCTTAGTCTGGATCAGAAGTGTCATGGCGTCGGGTGCTTCTAATCTGCAAGGCTAATTTTATTAAAATGAGGGCATAATGAGCAAAAGGTTACATTCGGACACCGGAGATTCCTGCCTTCTCCCACCTTTCACTTGTTATCCCCAAATCAGCCCAGAGGTTCCTCCTTTTCTTTCACTGCCCAGGGACCCCTGTTGCTTACACAATGTATGGTTTCCTGTATTTGACTCGTGCCCCCTCATTGTTACCCAGTTCCTGCCTTTTGGCCTGTGTCCTCCTTTCTCTGCTCTTATCTAGCTATCTGCCTACTCTAACAAATGTTTACTGGGTCCTGCAGAGACAATGCGACACAGAGTAAACTATGATCTCTAGGTCTTGCCAAGTTTCACCTACCACATCTAGCCCATGTTCTTTACATACATCTCTGGTGATAGCTCTATTCCTGGAACAGGCCCTTTATCTAAATTCTTTTAGGCAGTTGAGGGGAAGGTAAAAAGAAAGACTTCCTAAGTCTTCTGTTTCTTAAACATATAACAATCCTCATGCCAGAGAGACATTTGGGGGTAGCAAATTTTATTCCCCTACACTTTCTAAGTAGGTAAGTGTTGAGGTTTCAGGTATGGAGAGGAGAGCCTAGAGCTGAGAGGTGTTTTAACTCTTTTGACTCCATTTCCCCTGAAAAAAACCAGAAAGTGAGGAAGAAAGCCTCAGTGAAGCAGAAAACAAGTTTAATTATTACTCTAATTATGAGCAATTTTATTTTAATATGGAGATCATTTTTTGCTTTTTCCACCTTCCCATCGTCAATAGAGCTTTGAATTTGCAGCTAATGGTACAAATTCATCTGTTTTAAGAACAAATAAATGGCATTTAGAGGACTGGATATCAGACATTAATTTCTTAGGATCAGGTGCCTCAAAAGCAGAAAATTAAAATACTATTCTGGGCAGGAAATATTGGGATAAGTACATTAAAATTTTTCCTTTGAAATCTTTTTTTGAAAAGTGGAAGAAAAAGTGCATGTTAATAATAGCAGAGTACAGTGTTCTGAGATCTTGGGGTGTGGTTACATTCATTTATGAGCTGAATAATACTGTCACCAAGTTCACAAGGAAGTGCCGATGGGCTGATTTCTTTATTTCTGGCATACTTTTTATGTAAAGAATAAGATGACTTGTTGAGTGAGAGCCAACATATACAAGGAAGAGGGATGTAGTTGGCAAAGTGCTTGATTTCATTGAAGTTAGTGGAGGGGAGCAGAATAGTCACCCCCAAATATGCCTCTTTGGCACAAGGATTATTTTGAGCTGATTATTTTTAAGCAGCTGCAGACGGATCCGAAAATGAGTAGTAGACATTACTCTTTTGTAGGAGATATTTACATTTATTAAATAAATCTCTATTTGTAAGGGTGTCTCCCTCTCTGAACCAGGAAGAGGAGGGTGATTCTAAATATCTGGAAACTCTTATCAACGGAGAAAGCAATGACTCAAATCTGCATAACAACTTTCCCCTTGATTACTGTGCTTTGCCTGAAAACCTCCCAAAACTGGTCAACATCTTTCTTTTGTCTTTAGCTGGAGATAGTATTTAAGGTGGCAGCATGGGCCATATATGGGAGTTACCAGTTTTCCTGGGTCTCTCCCATATATATAGAAGGTATACATGTTGTTAAACTTCTGTGTGTTTCTTTCCCTCTTTGTATGCAGAAGACAAGGATGACTCTAAGTCCCTAGACAATCTTATCAATTGAGAAGACAATGACTTAAATCTGCATAACAATCATATCTTTGTTTACTGTGCTTCTCCTGATAGCCTCCCATAACTGCCTCCCCGAAACCACAACATCTCCTTTTGCCTTTAGCTGGAGTTGGTATTTAAGGCTTAGACGATTTCAGGGAGTTACTCTGTTTTCCTGGGTATCTCCCACGTGTACAGGAGGTATCCATGTTATTAAACTTCTGTTTGTTTTTCTCCTGTTAATCTGTCTTTTATTACAGAGGGGTCCCAGCAGAGAACCTAGAAAAGCAGAAGGAAAATTATTTTTCCTCCCTGACACTGGGAATCTTGGGATTGCTTTGTCTTTCCCTTGGAGCATTTCAAAGCCTCAGCTTGAGGAAATCAGCTCTGAACTGAGAAAGAATGAAATATTAGAGCTGGTCTCCCTCCTCACTTTCTTACTGTAAAGATTAGGGAAATGTTGTAGAGGATAAAAGGGGCCTGGAGCAAGTATGACGATAATAAATGGACAGCACTGAGTAGAGAGTAAATCTATAGCATTGGTAAACAGGGAAGAACCACAAAGGAAGAAGACTGTCCTTGTTCTGGAAGCCAGTGGAGCATGAAGAAGAAGCCAGACAACAAGTCTGTCCGGTCATGCTCCCCTGTCCCTGTGAATGGCTAGATCTAACTAGGGAGGCTGGAGCTCCTTTTTCTCTTTAGGTATGTAGTGCTTAACAAATGATGATGAAGGAATTGACTGGACACATGTACTCTGAAGCCAATTCCAGGACATTAAGGGCAAGAGTCAACAACAACAAAACAAAATGAAAACTGGCTAAAATTGCAAGCAACAGAATAAACACATGGTTTGCTACGATAATTTATAATAGGACTCATCAAAGTTAGTAGATGAAGGTCAGGAGTTAGATTAATCAACTCACCTATTAGAACAGGGTAAAAAGGTAGAAATGACAGAGAAGTGGTATGCTCGTGTGAACTGATGACCTTTTCAGAAAAATTTAATTTTTCTAAGCCAACAGAGTGATTAAAATCTATTCAAAAGGCACAGGAAAAAATGACCTAACAGATAACCAAGGAAGATTAAACATTAACCAAGTAGTGATCTCTCTCGTCAAAGAAAAATTGCACTGGACAAGTTAAGAAGGCAAGGAAGATTTTATTCAATACTATTAAAATTGGGTTAAAACTATCATGATAGGTGAGAGAGATTGAACTCAACTCCCCTGAAACAAGAAGCAAGAGAATTTTTATGTGCTGGAGTGAGCTAGTAGTTAAGTAGTGGAGGACCCTTGGGGGAGGTTGGTCAATATGCTTAGTCCATCCATTTTGACTCTCATGAAGTTAGGCTCATATCCTTCCACAGAGATTAGTATACAGGGACACTATCTTTCTTGACAATTGTATTTCGAAGGGATGATTCCTGGGTCCTTGAGAAAGACATTTCTGAGTTGGAAAACTGGCAAGAGGCTAGAAAGAAGAGTTACTTCTAAAGGAGAAGAGAAAGAATTTACAATCACAAATTTTCTAAAGTAAATGTTCTAAGAACAGGGAAGTCAGGGGCCTATAATCAGGAAGAAACCACTCTAATGTTTAGCCAAGCTAAGGGGAATATTAGGGCAGTCTTGGTCACTCTAAAAAGAATTCAGGCACATATGCTTTACAGAGTTCGTAATCTTTTAAAGATGAGGTTCATTTCAATGTTCTGTAATATATAACAAATAACGACAAGTTATTCAGTATATTACAGAAAGTTAATGTAGTAATTCAAATGTGAAATCCTAATTTTCACACAAAAAGATTATGAAAATAGTAAGTGAAAGCAAAGCAATCAAACTTAAAACTACTGCCCAAAACAACTCATCACAATTGCAGATAATTTACTCTAGAATGGCAAGGTTATTTTTAAAAAGAGAAAATCATGAAGTAATATAAAATTGTTTATAGCCCCAAATTGTAAACAGCAAAAATGTCAATAGCACGGAATACTTTATAGCGATAAAAATGAATTTGTACTAACTTGGATGAATGCCAGGAATATAATACTGAATGAGAAAAGCCATATATGTGAATATAAAGTATGGTTTCATTTCTATTAAATCAAAAATAGTCAAAAGTAATCTATAGTGATCAAAGTTAGGAGAGTGGTTCCTTTGGAAAATAGGTGTTTTTTACTGGGAAGGGCCAAGATGGAAGCCATGATGGGTCTATTTCTTGATCTAGGTGGTGCTTCCTTTGAGAACATTCACTGTACTGGTCACTTAAGGTCTGTATACTTTTATGTATCATGATATATATTTCAAGCAAAAGTTTAAAAATTTATTTAATGTTTATTAGTCTATTCAAATTATTTTTTTCTTATGAGAGTTTTGGCATCTTATGTATAATTTTTCAGAAGTAAAAAAGCCTAACAGATATATGAGTGTGTAGGTGTTTGTAACATTATCTTTCTAATTTTATTGACACATTTCTCCATATTTATTTCTCTTCTTTTATTCTATAATTTATTTAATTGTATATTCTTTGTGTTCTCAGTTTTGCTAGATGCCTTTCTTTTCGAGCTTTTCAATGAATCAGCTCTCACTTTTATTTTTATGTCCTATTTTTGTTCTCTTTTTCATTGATTTCTGCTTACTTAATCTACTGGTTTCTAAGATGAATGCATTAAGTATTAAAATGCAATTGTTGATAGAACTCTATCCCTACAATTTCATAAAAAATTGCGACATGATATTTGCAGTAACATTGTATGTTGTTTATACATTTATGAAGGTTTTATCTTATTGTCTTACTCTTTTCTGTTATGATCTACCCTTTTTGTCCCTTAAGAAAAATGTTGTCATAAGTACTATTTTGCCATATGCTGACACTGCAGTTCCCTTTTGTTTGCAATTGCACAGCATATACTTTAAAATTACATTATTTCAAACCATTCTAAATTTTTTTGATTTCTTTTACATGTGTGTCTTACATGGCAAGGTATTATTAAAACTATTATTACATTAATTTTAATTCATGTTTTAGGATCCACTTATGCCATCATGTTTTACATTTATTTCCTTTCCCTCTCTAGTCCATTTTCCAGTGAAGAGATTTAATTTTTTCTGGTTTCAAGGTTATACTTCCTACTTTTGTTCTCATGGTGGTTATTTTTAACCTAATATTCTAAAACTTATTATTATCTATATCTTCCCCCTAAGAAGGCAAGTAATTTAACATATGTCCTCTCCTTATGCCTACACCCTATTCCCTCCTATTGATATTGCCTTGTATTTAGGTCTGATTTACTAAAAATATACTTTCTTTTTCTTTTCTCTCGTCCTAGCTGTTTTTATTAAGACAGCAGTAAACTTTATTAAAGAATTTTATCACATTTATTTGCTCTCTAGATTTGCTTTTCTTCCAATTTGATACTTTAGCCAATGATGTTTTCAATGTGGGTATGTATTAACATAGATAATTTAATAAAGATAATTATTTTAAAAGGTATCACAGGATACAAAGAGATAGAAAAAGGAACACTGAGATGATATAGAGATAGTAACTGTAAGAAACAACCAGGGCTGGGGGATGGGGAAGGGAAAAATTAGAATAAATAAAACTTAGAAGCTTGCTTTGGAAATAAGGTATTATATATAAAACTAATTGTATTTCTATATTTCAACAGCAAACTCATAAAAGTAAAATTAAAGATATTTATAATGGCATAAAAATAAAACATCTTGGGATTAATCTAATGGAATGTGTGCAAGAATCAAAAAGAGCAAATATATGGTGAAGGAGGGAGGAATATCAAGTTCATCAATTGCTATTTTCAATATTGTAAAAATGTCAGTTCTCTTCAAACTGACCTATAAATTCATTGCAATCACATTCAAAATCTTAGCAAGACATTGTTGTAATTGATAAGCTAATTCTAAAATTTAGAGGGAAATTCAAAGAACCAAGAAGAGCCAGGGAAATTTTGAAGAGGACAAAAACTGAAGGTGTGAAATTACCATATACCAAGATCCATTTTAAATCTATGCTAATTAAGACTGAGTGGTTTTGGTGCAAGAACAAATAGGTGAATAGAATAGAATTAAATACAGAAAAAGACCAACATAAATACAGTCACCTGATTTATGACAAAGATGATATTACTGTTGAAATTTTCACCTTGTCAATAAATTGAGCTAAGTCAATTTGATAGCAATAAGTGATTAGTTACCTTCACCTCACTCCATAAACCAAAACGAAAGTCAATTTTAGATGGATTTCAAATCTAAATAAAAAAAGTAAAATAAAATGAAAACTTTTAGAAGAAAACAAAACAGAACTTCATTGCCTATTTGGAGCATGTAAATATTTCATAAATATGACTCAAAAAGTTGTAATCATTAAAGACATTTTCATAAATCGGACTTCATTAAAATTAAGACTTTCTATGTGGTATACACACACACACACACACACACACACACACACACACACACAGGAATATTACTCAGCCATAAAAAAGAATGAAATAGATATTTGCAGCAACATGGATAGACATAGAGATAATCATATAAAGTGAAATAAACAGAGAAAGACAAAAATCATATGATCTTGCTTATATGTGGAATCTAAAAAGAAAATACAGATTTTGTTTGTAAACCAGGGATAGACTCACTGACATAGAAAACAAATTGTAGTTACCAGCAGGGAAAGGGGGAGGGATAGATTAGGAGTTTGGGATTAACAGATAAACATTACTATAAATAAAGTAGATAAACAACAAGGACCGTATAGCACAGAGAACTATTATCAATTTCTTGTAATGAGCCATAATGGAAAAGAATCTGAAAATATATATGTATTTACATTTATGTATAAATGAATCACTTTGCTGTGCACCTGAAACATTGTAAATTGACTACACTTCAATAAAATTAAGAATAAAACAACTAAATAAATAAATGTAAAAAAGAATTAAGACCTTCTGTTCATATAAAACAAAACAAACAAGAAACTCCATTGACAAAGCTAAAGGGCTAGTGGCTAAACAGGAGGTGATACACATATCAGACAACATGTCTCATAATCATCTTGAATATTTCTTGCTCTGTACCTGTAATCAAGAATTCCTTTAAGAATCCCTGATTTGGTTTATTGGAAAATGGCTTTTGGAGCTCACCATTTGGGCCCCAGTAGTAATCACTGCTATTAGTTTGTCATTTCTCTGAGGCTTTATCGATGGACAAATTTAGGAAATATCTTTTTTAAAGAGAAACAAATCCTGAATTCACTAATTTTTTGATTCAAATTTTAAGTTCTAGTCCCCTTACTTAAGCTCTTTTATTTTATATTTGCATCTCTTTACTCTTAAGCTGAAAATTTTGGCTCCTAATGATATTACCATAATTACATGTTTGTTTCCTTCTGCAACATAATACTTTCAAAATGATAATGTCAATAACTTTTGATAACAGCAAGAATACCAAATGAAGTTTAAAAGTTCTTAAGTTTTCTTTTGTTTGTCATTTGAACATATCTCACTAAGAATATATGTCAAAATATTGTGTTTTCAAATCACTTAATTTGTTTCTCCCTGTGGTTATCCCATCACCTATATACAATTAGGTACATTTATTTAATTTGTCTTAAGTTTTTAGGACTTTTCTTTTCTGATTTAATACTTGTAACCATGGAAAATATTTACATGATTCTATTGTTGAAATCATATTCAAATTACATTAACTTCCATTCTTATACCCTTTTCTTGTCTTAGAGAGAAACACAAGGCAGGAGGGGTGGGAGCAAGAGAAGGGGAGGAGAGGGGACAGCACGAGAGAATTTCTACCCTGTTTTACTTCTTATGCTGTTCTGCACTATTCTGAATCTTGTTTTTGTCACTTAACAATTTACCCTATTACCACTCTGTGTCAGTGTAGTGAGATCTTCCTCATTCCTTTTCACAGCTGCATAGTATAGTCAGAGCAAATTTTATTATTCTTAAAGACATTTTGGAAACTAGTGGCAGACAACTATTATCAATGGATCCTAAGATTTTTAGGTAAAAGCTTGATGGGAAAAAATTATAATGGAGGCATCAGAATGACACCACATGAACTCACTGATCAACATTTGATTCAATAAAATTGGACAACTAGACTTCATGTGTTTCATGATGTGATACAGTAGGAAGTAAATAGCACTACAGTGAAGACTTGCTTTTTCCTAAAAATGAAATTTGAATAAAATCAGGCCTCTATATCTACTACCATTTTACTGAAAAGATCAGAGAAACAAGGTAAATGACAACCTGAAGAAGCAACCTGCCAAAGCCAGAATGTAGAACATTCTACGAGACAATGTGTTTCCTTCTACCAATAAACCGCCTAAGAAAGGAAGAGAGGCTGTTACCATATAAATTAGTCTTAAGAAACCAAACAACCAAATGCAACATATGAGCATTTCTGGATGTTGATCTGAACAACTCAGTCATAAAAAGACAACTTTGAGACCTTTGGGGAAATGTGACACCATTGGTGAGATACAGACTGAATGTTACATGATATTAGTTAATGTTAATATTAGTATGTGCTAATAGCATTTTGGTTATGTTAAAAATGCTCTTATCAGTTAGCGATGCCTAAGGAAAGTTTTGTGAGTTGAAATGACATGACGACTGGGATTTTCTTTAAACTACTTCAGCAAAATAAAACAATGTATATGGTGGTAAAGAATACATGAAACAACGATGTCAAGTTCATAGCTATTGAAATTGAGCTATGGGTACAGGGGATTTCCTTCATTGTAGGATTCTCTCCACTTTTACTTATGCATGAAAATTTCTATTAAAAATATTTTTTTTAAAAAAGAAAAAGAGACATCAAGTGCATAAGAGAATCAAAGCTTTAGCCTGATTGAGCTCATGTGAACCTTGGCATGCCACTTACTATCACTGCTCTTTGTCAAAGGAAAACAATTCAAGTGACTTAAATAGAGGCTGAGGCTCTCTTTACTCAACTGATGCACATAAGGCAGCACCAACAGACCAGGTAACTCCTGACTTGAAGCAGGACCAGGATTTTACAGGATGCGGGAAGGTGAGTACGTATCCTTGATGTTTTGGCTTAGGCAGCAGTATTTTGCTTTAACCAAACTCTGTGGTTCAGGATTGTTCCTTTTTTTTAATCCTCCTTTTTCCACGTTCTGATAACCATTAGAACAGTATTGTTCAAGAACTATTTTTGCAAGTCTTATGCTTGTGGTTTATTGGCTAATCAAATTTCAAGGATAGATAGTAAAAAAGAAAGAAAAGGGGGTAAACGTAGAAGACAAAGGGAAAACTGAGGACTCTCTTTGATTTTTATTTTAGCCCTTTTATATCTTGCACAATTATGTTATCTTTATCATGCCATGGTTTGATCATTTGTAAAATGGGGATAATAATAGTACTGGATTCCTAGGGTGTGGAATGAGATAACATATGTCAGCACTTTACATGCTCCTTACCTATATGACTGGCATGGAGTAAGCCTCTAGAAATGTTAATAATTGTCCTGTCAGGCTTCAAACAGCCATTGCTGGAACTTCATTTTACTATTACCTGAATCATGGTAGCAAATTCATCTTCATGGAGGTAGGCATGCCATTTTCTTTCTTCTTCCAAGTTGTGATCACTCTTCATGCTTTTGGAAGGCTTCGAGTTGGTTTTGGTTGCTTGCTTGTACATCAGAAACCCGTGTGTAGAAGACAGAAAGCAGCTATCTAAATGGTGGAAATAAAAACATAATGGAGTTTCTAAAAAACATATCTTCAAACCCCCAGTGTTTGGCAGTGAAGTAAAATGTGAATTAAACTCTTCACTTCATTAGTAGAGTTAAAAGTGCTGGATGAGTGTGATCAATGTGAGTACAGCAGCCTCAACATCCAAAGGATAACAGGGCTTAGTAAGGAGAATTTGCAATGTTGGTAATTCAAACAGAAAGAGTGCTTGGTAATCAAGAGTTAAAATTCATTCAATGTCTACTGTTTATCTGGCCCTGAGCTAAGTGATTTATACACATTTTCTTGTTTAATCCTGGCAATAATCCTGTAAAATAGCTAGTGCTTTTAATCCCTATTTTCCTGATGAACCCATAGTAATTCAAAGAGACTTAGCAACTAGACTAAGGTTTCAATCTGCATCAGCAATTAAACACAAGATAGATTCTATGTCTCACATGCCTAATGATTACAACCTAACTAACTCTGATTCAAATATGCAACTACACTGCTTTCAGTGATGGGGAAAGCTACTCTGAAATTATTTTGTAAACCTGCTGCAGGATATTGCACATTCTATACTTTCAATTTTATGAGTATCCTTAAGACAGTGATTTCCAGAAATGAAAATTCCATTAGTATCCAGAGTCCACAGTACATGGTGGTATTGTTGTGGTTTAATTCAAAATTATAAAATTATGCAAAATAATATAAAAATTAAATTATGGGGATACATTAATCATTCACATAGAGTATTTAGTAGAATAGTGAAAAGTGGTTGTGCTAGAGATTGGCTGGTTTTTCACCAATTCGTTTCTTCTCTTCTTTTGCCAACAGCTAGACATTGCCTCCTTTGCAGTAATTTGTGTCCATATGAATGACGTTAACGACATGAAAGCAGAAATTAAGTATGGTACTTTCAGGACTGGCCCATAGATATGCCCCATGCATAATCTTCCACACTCTTTTGCTTTTAGCCATCTGGTAGCAGAAGAACACAATGACCTAGGAAGCAATACCTTTAAGACAGGGGAGTGGCAAGAGAGAGAAGGAGCCTAGATCCCTGAATCACCACTTGAACAAGAGCCACCTGCAAATCACAGACATCTGTTTGGGATTTATGTGTGAGCTTAACTCACACATAACTTGGGAGATTCATCGATTATAGTAATGGTTCCTGAACAAATACAAAAATTGATCATTTGATGTGGGGTACTATTTTAACAAAAGCTTATAATTTATGGAGTAGTCTAGTTGTTGAACACTGATTGGGCAGCTAAATCAATATCGCAGTGAGATTTTTCTGGTGCAGTGAGAAAACATTTGGTGAAAACATCACCTGCAATAACTTGAATGACAGTGATGACGATGGGTTGACATTTACTTTCTGCTTCTTGTAAGATATTATTAGGAGATAAGATCAGGAACTAACTGGTTGGTTTGCAAGCAGAAATGTTCAGGAAGTAGAGCAATTTCAGAAATTTAAGACCTAGAAAGTTAGGGCTAGAAATGCTGAATGATTCTAAGCACCAAAGAGCAAGAGGTAAGAATTTAAAAATCATTGAATGAAAGGCCCCATAAGACTTTTCAGCTGAATAACATAGCTCAGCTTTGCAGCCATGATTAGGTTATGCAGCATTCCAGCTGATTTCTTCAGAGGGAGTCAGTTAGCCTACGTTGAAGTTGAGAAAAAGAGACCTAGGTATTTCTGTACTACTAAAATTTGAACACTTGGGTCTCAAAAAATATATAAATCAAAAAGCCATGATTTATAGTAGTTGTCAATGTCCCTGGTATAACTACTCCTGCCATAGCCAATTTCAAGCTACCAACGAGATGTCAACTGCCTCGCAAAATTCCTGAAAATTTAACAGTTGGCATTTGAAAGCCAGTACCAGCTGGCTACAACACACCACCAGTATAAACCGAAGAATACCTCCCATTCTAGCTCTATCTGGAAAACAACTTCAGTGTGGTTAAAGACACAGGAACTACCTGAAATCAAATAGAAAAGAAGCCTATAAACTCTTTAAAAATATTTTAAAATTATATTTCCAGTACTATCATAGTTCTGGATTTGCATGAGCAAGAAGCAGGCTGTAAAAACTACACAGTCTCTAAGGAAAGCATAATTCCCAAAGCCCATTTCAGGCAGAGAATAATAACAGGGGAGAAATCTTGCAGAGGTTGGAGCCAGGAGACTTATCTAGTCAAAAACAAGGAATTTGCTATCAAAGAATAAAATCAGCTATAATCACGGAACTGTCCTATTTACCAGGACGAAGAGGGGATCACCATGCCTTCCTCTCAAGGTTAGAGTTTTGCTGTGAGCCAGCACTGCTCGGTCTCTCTCATCTTTTCCTTTCATAAATGGGAATATTTTGCAGTTATCCTGTTCTACTGCGCCCTTTGTACATTGAGTATTTATGGAGGGAGAGAGTTGTATTAGTTTTCCATTGATGCTGTAACAAATTATCATAGATTTTGTGGCTTAAAGCAGTATAAATTTATTATTTTAGTCTTGGAGAGCAGAAGTCCAGTACAGGTATCACTGGGACAAAATTAAATTGTCCCCAGGGTTGCATTTCTTTCTGGAGATTCGAGCTGAGCATCCATGTCTTTGTCTTTCCAGCTTCTAGTGGCTGTCCACATTCCTTTGCTCATGGTCCCTGTCTCCATTTTCAAAGCCAGTAGTGGCTGAGTCCTCACATCACATCACTCTCATGTCCTTTCATCATTCTGTCTCCTTCCCTGACTCTGACTTCTTTTCTGGCTCCCTCTTCCACTTTGAAGGACTCTTGTGACTACATTGGGCTCACTCAGATAATCCACAATAATTTCTTTATCTTAGATAAGGAAGGATGAAGAAAACTTAATTCCATCTGCAATCTTAATTCTCTTACACATATAACCTAACATATTCACTGGTTCTGGGGCTGAGCACGTGAAAGTCTTGGTTGGGAGGGAGTGGTATTTTCTGCCTTCTACAGTGACAAATTGTCCTCTTAGTTCATAGATCTCCAGATGAAGAAGCACCACATCCATTTGACAATAGTTACTGGGCATCTCCTAGAGATGTTCGATTTGGATTTAGATACAGTGACTGGCTGAAACTGTAGGTTTTCTCTTTGGAGAGTGTTCTGTGCATAAAATACTTGATGACCAGAAGAGTGGGTTGTGGCAGAGTGAATAGCTGCCTGTGAAACGCAATTCTTCTTTTTGGGCACATAGCTAGAATACATTTCACAAACTCCCTTGCAATTAGGTATGTCTATATGAATGAGTTATTAAAAATAGAATGTGAGTGGAAGTGAGTGTATAGCTTCCAGAACTGACTCTTAAGAAACTTCATCATCCTACACACGCTTTTTCATCTGCTCTGACTTGAGGCAAAGAAACACAGTTACTTGGAAGTCATTTTTCAAAATGGCAGAGCCTCAAACCAACAAGAGCATGGATTTCTAAAAATTACTTAAAGAAAAGCTACTCACAAGTTTGGAACACTTATATTAAACTCAACGTGAATGATGAATAAGCTTTTATAAGATTGAATTCTGAAGCTTATCTTTCATATCTACTAATGATACTACGACTTGAGCAGCTGCAAAGTAATGTTAAGTGAATAGCTATCATCAAAATGTTATACTATATTATTTTGTAAGAATAAGAAAAAGGACTAACTCATTGACCTCATCTATCTAACCATTGACTTCATCTTATCTTTACTACCTCCTCTGTAAAATGAGTACCTGTCCCATTTGGTTGATGTAACTCCTAAGAAAGAAATGTAAAGTGCTTGGCCTCATGACGTGTTCATAAGGAGACTTTTCATAAAGGTCTATTATGATTAAATTAAATTATATTGTGGAAATTGTAAATATTGGTTATTTATACATATATAAAGTACATAAAAGGAGCCAATTAATTTTGTTCATTAGAAATAGTCACTTTATGAGAAAAATCATAAGGTAAAAACTCATGCAGAGCATAAAACAAGTGGGAATTTACTTCCCCATGTACCATTGTTGTTCTTTTTCCTCTTCTCAATGGAAAGTCCCTGGGCCAGAAACTTAGGATTAAGTATTGTTTCAGGCACACTGAATTGACAGATGAAGTATACCACTTCTTATCATAGATACCTCAGCTCAGTGTCTCACCATATAAGGAAATCAGGCAATTAATCTATCCAATAGGTATTCACTGAGCATCATCCAAGTTCTTATTTTCTCCAAAAATTTTTTTAGAAAAAGCAATTTCCTTTGCATTATCCTCCCTTCTGGTACACCTGGTATTCTTTCCAAAGTTTTTTCCCCTACATGTCACTATGTATGATGAGTATACAAATGAAGTATATAAAAGACACTCACCTTTGAACATTTAGTACAACTTCTTAAGTTCTAGCAAGTTGTATTTTAATTTAAATATGGACATTAGCATTTTCTCACTTTAAATATTTCCAAGGGTACTCAAAGTATGCTTCATTCAAATTGTATAAGGGTAACATATTTTATACTTGTATGTCATGAATAAAAACAGTTTAATCCGTATATATTGCTGAAAAGGCACTTAGAAATTTTACTCAGTTAATCTAGCTCACTTAGACAGAATACTATATGAGTTTGGAGTTTCCATTAAGCTAAAATAATTTGAAGAAAAATAAAAATGTCAATCAACAGGTTTGTTTGAGCTACATGATGCCAGAAAAATGATTGAGCTGATTTTATCCTTTGAATTGACAGTATGGAGTTTTTACTATTGACTGAAAGTAGCAGATGTTTTGGCATAATGTAGAGACAATTAAAGCATCCTGAACAGATGAAACTCCTATCTTATTTTCAAAGACATGTGAAAAGGATTTGACAACTTCATTTGGAAATAAATTATAATATTTAATGACTACCACTCTTTGGAAAGCTTTCTTAGATCTATTCTAAGTCCTGCACTCTTTACTTAAAAATCTGATTTTGTTTCTAATAAAATTTGAGAGCATCTATTCTAGCTGTCATGTAAAATCCTTTTGCATGCCATTTCTCTCATACCATTATAGGCTTTGGGCACTCAACATGAACATTATGCTTATATATTGATTTCTTTGTTCATTTGACATACATTTATTATCTATTTA
>NC_045732.1:25842942-25946276 GCF_009834535.1 Camelus ferus
AGTTGCCTACCAGGGTTCTAGTGGAACAGGTGAACTTGGTACAAGAGAGAAAGGTGTGACAGGAAGAATTAAAATATACAAATAACTAGAAGAAAAAGCTTGATTGAGATGTACACTAGGAGAGAAAAAGGAGATCAAAGAATTCGAGTGTCGAGAACAAGGACAATTGATCCATCTGATCAGCATGGTGGTTACATGGAGAAGCAATTTCACCTTAAAAATGGAGATGTTAATTGAATCTGACTTGGAAAATCCTACTTAAAATTAGGACTAGATTATGAGGTAGGAATTCCTTTGGACTAAGTGTGAATAAAAGTGCTTTTAGGATTGCAGGAAGATTTCTTTTCAAAGATATTTCTTTTCACAGTGCCCCTATATTGAAATCCAGCAGGATGTTTACACCTGTTGGACTGGGTGCCACGGTTATTTTCAGTTTTAGGTTTTTTTCCCACACCCTTGGACCCCATATTTCCCTTTGTATAGGAGAATCTCAACTGAAGAGTGAGGTCTTTTATTACTTCAGCCACCATGATAGCACCAACAGAAAAAAGTTGGAATAATTATTTGTGGGGCCCCTAGTGAAAGAGTTAGCCTTTCTCACTTCATGTTGGACAGAAAAGGAAAAAACTGTCCAAGAAGCCAGCTTCTGTGTTGCTGGTATGTAAGGAGGGACCATCTACGTGGAGGTCGTTTAGGACTAGGGAAGCAACAATCCAGGCCAAGATCCCCACAAAGTTAAGGAAGAAATTGGATTTCATGTGAAGTTTGAATTAGAACTGCCAGAGGCAGCTCTAACTGGCATAATTCTTGCAGCAGTAGAAAGAGTTAGACTAAAGAGAATACAATGCTCTCTGTTTAACAAAGATGTCACCCAGAATTTATATGGAGAAATTTAATTACTTGAGACTAGTCACTCTGTATTTTTTGTTATTAACTTAAGTGGTAGAACCCTTACAAGCCATGTGATTAGAAGATTATAAATTAGTTCTCTTGGAAATCTTTGCTTTAATTTAATAAAATTAACCATAGGGAGAGGAATTGTAAGCATGATAACAATGAACACAGTGTATGTACAGTTTTATCTTACTTGAGACAGCTCCAAGCAGATAGCGTGAATGGTGCCCTTAGTGATTACAGGAATGTAAACATACAACCTCATCTCGCTTATTGTGCTAAGAACAATTTCAGCATAGCATTTAACACTTTTCAAGTACTTAGGGCCATAAGATTACTTATATTTTAAAAGGTTTTATATCAAATACAGTATTACCTTACGATTTTATAATGACATTTGGTCAAAGTTTATAGCCCATAATTTCTGATGGCTCAGTGCAGTTGTCTACGTTATTAAAGAGATGTGAAACAGGACAAATCTTGATGGTCCTAGGAAACACTGAGATAGGGAAAGGATTAAAATTTTGTGTTTTGTAATGTGGAACTTTTGAAATGTGTTATAGCTTTTTAATCCTCATTTATTCTTCTTAGAATTTAGTAAAGGCTTCTAGATTGTTTTAGAGTGTTTATATTTTTCTGATCAATTTTAAACATTTTATTTAAATATTAAAAACCAAATAATACACAGGTTTATTCTGAAAATATATATAAAATCTCCTTCATGACTTCTCTCTAGCCTACATTTGAATCCCAAAATAACTTTTCTTCAAGTAATTTCCAAGATTAAAAAAAGTATATATGCTTTTAATTTCATGTCTTGACTGGCTTTAGAAAAAAAAAATCTATTAACCCCTCGACAGGAACTTTAAAGTTTTAACTCATTCCACTGCTTATACTCATCTGTCTCCAAATAGTTGATAGCCATAACTAGTTCTTGTGCTGGGAAACTTTGTAATGTTAATACCTTCTTACTTCAGTTTCTTGTGCTATAGAATTTACTCAAGTATCTTGACTCCCTTCTGTGTAGGATGAAGATACCAGTGCCTCCATATATTCTCCACACTCTTTTCCTCCCTCATCTCCCACCATCTGTCACCTACAGATTTACTTTTACACTTGTCAAAGTTAATAAATCCTACATTTTCTTCTTCAACCTTAATCATAACTTTCTTGCATTGTGTGTAAATTTGCACAACTTAAAAATAAATTCACTGCAAATTAAATACAATGCAAATACTATGACTGGGTAAATAGTGTTTATTGACCAGTCAAATGGTATGACAGGATTTCTTTTGGATGCAATATATTGACCCTAAATTATTTGAAGTAAAGCATTACATTAATCAGGATTTTATATCTATATATATTTTAAAATTTCTTACACATTTGTACCATGCCTGCCTTGTATCTATGCTTTATTTCCCTGATTTTTCTAACTGCTTTCACTTTTTCTTATTGAAAAAAAAATAAGAGAGATGTGTATTACTATACCAAATACCTCTCATGAACCCCAGCCTTACGTATCCAACCTCCTGCCCCCTCCCCTCAAACTTGTTTTCCTTCACTCTTCCTGTTCCAATAAATGGATCCTCTGCTGTTCCAGTTTCTCATGCCAAATGCTTTGCTGTCAATCTTGACTCTTCTCCTTTTCTCTCATACACATCCAATCTAGCCAATCCTCCTGTCAGCTATATCTTTAAGTCACATCTCAAATATGACTATCTCTTGTCATTTGCACTGTTAAAATCCTATTCCAAGTAACCATCATCTTTCCTCTGAATTATTTTAATAGTCCCTTCACTGGTTTTCCTTCTTCTACCCCTTCCTCCTACAAGCCATTTTCCATGTAACAGGGTCATCCCATCAAGGTCAGCCAATGATCTCCTATCTCACTTTGAATTAAATCTAGTATTTATTTGGTCTTAAGGCCCCACGTTTGATAGGGCTTTACTATTTCTTTAAGTGCTCAGATATACTAATAAAGTGGTTTGTTATCCTAATTTCCCATATACTTGAAGGATTAATTCAGTTACCTCTGATATCTGCTTTTCATTATGTTTACCCACTTTTTTTTTTTTCAAAGCAGTATGATTTCTTTAGATGTGTGATGATCTTTGGCAGGGATCTTGGTGGTCCAAGAAGGCCTAGGTGATTGGCATGCAATTTCCTCCGCACTGTGAATGCAAGTCTCTTTTTAATAGGCTTTCCCTCTACATAGTAATTCTGATGTGGGAAGTGTGTGATTATGTTTGGGATAGGTAAACAGGCTTCTGCCTATGACAAATAAGTAGCAAAACAGCTTTCAGGCTGCAGTGTCTTTATATGCCAAAATGATAAAAGCTTTACTCTAGGCCATGAGCAGCCTTCTGCACTGAATCTTAAAAGTAAGAAGGTTTTGTGGCACAGAAGTAATTCACTTTTATGTTAATAAGGCTAACTCTTTAATGGTGACATCTTTCACCTAATTTAATATGGAATGAAAGACTAGAGGCCAGGTTCTTGTCACCTCTGAGTAGGTGTATCCCCTATTCTTATATTATCTTGTGAAACCACAGAACTTGGGGGTTCTTCCATGTGTAAGAAAGGGAGTCACTGGAGGGCCATATCTCCTGGTCCCCTTAATTCTGTATATACCCTTTGCACTGCCTCTTTGATGGTTTGATAGCAAACTAAAGTAACTTAGGCTGATTTTCAGTTATCATTCTCATTCATAGAAACTGGAACTGCCCATGTGTGGTCTGCCTCATTTAATATACACAGCAACATTAACCAAGAAAAATGTCATGGTTTAAGGAGGAGATAAGGGGAAAACATAATAGAAGTGTGAGAAGCCTACATAGCATGTGTGAACTGAATTAAGTCCATGGCATTCAGAAGGGATCATTTGAGATGTGGACTCTGGGGACACTTCTAAAGCACTAGCACATAGAAGGCTGCAAAGGCAAAGGACAACCTGTGGGTAAATATTCAAAACAGGGATGTTTAGCTGTAGACTGGTCTGGTCATAAATGCTATGGAGGTGCAGACAACTTTGAAGAAGATTGCCAAGTGGCAAATTCAGGAGCTCTGGACTCTCTCCCAGAGTAATTGGGGCTCAAGGCCCTGGGTCCTGATGACATTAGCAACTTTGTACCAAAAGTTTTCTGTAGATTGTCGAAGCTGCTTGGATATTGCAGCTGTGTCCAGCAAGCCAGGGAGGCCAGATCCAGTCTACCATTCATTGTCCTTAGAGTGGGGCCTCAGTAAATAGGGGAATCATAGGTTTTGCAGCTGTTTCCCTTCTGGGTCCATAGTTTGTCTGTATACCAGCATGAGAAAGGCTCTTCTTATTACAGTATATGTTTAGATTTTATGTGGTACAATGTAACACTTTTTTTCTTTTATACGTTCTAGAATTTATGTTATACTTAGGCCTTTCCCAGGATAGGGAAAATAAACCTTTTATCATTTCCTTTGATATTTTATTGTTTCCTTTTTTACATTTATAGTTTAATCTGGTATACAGCATGATGTAAATTTTCAACTTTTTAGAAGATATTTTTCTTACTGTTTTAAATAGCCAACCACATTATATGGAAATCCTTTATTATATGAATTTATTTTTAATATAGATATATAATGATCTGGTTTTGTGTATCTATGAAACAGAGATACACTGTTTTTAATTATTTAGCTTTAAAATAATTTTCTTACCATACAGGTCTATTGTCTCCATTATTATTATTTTTATAACTTTTCTGGCCGTTCTTATTTTGTTGCTGTGGTGGTGGTTTTTTTCTATATTGTACCTGTGGGAGTCCTTGCAGGAAAGAGATGACATTTAAAATGTGTTAATCCAGGAAATTTAATAAAGGAAGTATGTACAAAGATGTGGAAAAGGTGCAGGGGAAGAGATAATGCTGTTCCTGTGACTCTTAATATCTGGGTACCATTATACTTAAGCCTTGTGAGGAATGAGAATATTCCTCCCTCTTCTCTTCTTGGTTCTTTTGGCTGGTAAAATAATTAAAATGACATAAGGCAGATTAACAGGAGAAAATCAAATTTAATATGTATGTGTGGGGAATTTGCAAAAGCATGAGGAATTCCAAAGATAGTAAGGCAAGATGAGGTGTATATGTCATCTTGGACTGAGAGGAAGGAGGTTGGGTTCTGGGACTTCAAAGGAAAGGATATTAATTCACAGAAAAAGGAAAAGAGGTAATATTTGGAAAACAAATGTTTGCTGGGCCATCTAGAGACAATGGGACACAGAGAGGAGTTTGGTCAAAGAAGCCTTGCTAGGTTTCCCCTGTCTCCACAACTAGTTCATGCTTCAGTTACCTATGGTGACAGCTCCTTCCTGGAACTCTATCTCAATTCTTTTAGACAGGGGGAAGTTCAAAGGTTCTTCCTGAGTCTTTTGGGCCTTGGTTGTTTTCAGCTAGAAATAAATGGCAGGCCAGAGTGCACTGGTGTGAACATCTTGGGGTGGCCTGCCCTGAACCCCACCAGCCTAAAGAGGTGTGGAGAAAGGGTAAAAAGAAGAGGCTTTTACCACAATCCAGAAGAAATCCTATGGCAGGGACTAACTGACCATATGACATGCCATTAAGGTTAGAGTACAGGCAATTGAAAGGCAGAAGATGAGGGGGCTGTTGATGCAGTTTATATGGTTCCGCCTTCCAAGCACAGAGCAGGCTGGAGGAGGATAGATAGAAAATCTGGATGGGTATGTGGAAGTTATTCGGCCCAGTAAAGTTGTTTTGCTTTCCAGTTTGCGCTCATATCTTTCATCTAAGTGACAAGTTTGCATCCACTAAAAAGAGGCACACTATCAACTACTTTATCAGGTCAAGTAAGATCTGTCCAGTTAGCCTATTATTTGAAATCTGAAGTGTTAAATAATTTTTTTATTTAATTGTATTTTATTAGATTTGACAAGAGGGGTTGCATCTTTAAAGTCTCTACCAATACAGTCTTCAGACATCGATAAAAAGCAGAGTTTAAACAGGACAATAAGCATGTGACTAATTAGTAAGACAGATGCATAGACATGGTTAGGCAGTAACAATTGTAGTGCAGCCACAGGTCAAAGTGTAGAAGAGGAGAAGGCAGACAGGTAGATGGATAGACAAATATTTCATAGATGATAAAATCATTGTATAAAGCATATCAACAGAAGTATAAGGGGATATTTTGAACAACTCTATGCCAATGCACTCAATAACTCAAATAAAATGGGTGAATTCTTTGAAAAGTGAAGTTAACAAAACATGTAAAAGAGAAACAGAACATCTGAATAGCATCATTGAATTCTTTATTTAAGTTGAATTTATTGTCATAAATATGCCTATATAGAGAACTCCTTACCCAAATAACTTCACAGGAAAATTTAAACAAATATTTGATGAAGAAAAGAATTATCTTTTATACAATATATTTCAGAAATAGAGGAAGAGGGACAACTTCCCATTTCATATGAAGGATGAAGATATCCCTTATACCAGCACCTAAGATATAAAAAGAAAATTAGGAGAAAAGCAGGTGAAATCAAAGTAGAGAGTTTGGTTAGTAGTAACATACCAATGTTGGTTTCTTAGTTTTGACAAATGTATCATTATGATAAACTGGGTGAGTGGTATATGGGAACTTTCTATATTATCCTTGTAATTTTCTGTAAATATAAAATTATTCTAAAATTTTTAAAAATTTATTAAAAGAATAAAAAGAAAAGAAACCCCCCGAAAGGAAAATTACAGACTACTATGTCTCATGATATGATTCCTTAATGAAGTTTAGCAAAATAAATTAGCATTATATAAAATAGGAATTTCATCATGACCTCTGAGGTTTATCCAAGGAATGCAAACTCGAGTTGATATTTGGAAATCAGTCAATATTAGCAAATGAGAGAGGAAAAGCTTATGATTATTTCAGCAGGTGCAGAAAAGCATTTTAACTATTCAACACCCATTCGTGATAAAAGTTCTTGGCAACCTTTCTCTATCTGATAAAGAGGATCTACAAAAAATTTACAGCTAACATCTTACTTCATGGTGATATATTTAATGTCCTTCCTTTAAGATTGTGAACATGGCAAGAATGCCTTCTCTCATTTACTGCTATTTAACATTTTATGGAAGGTTATAGTCAGGGCATGTGGCATAAAAAAGAAAAAGTAACTTGGATTAAAAAGGAAGAAGTAAAATTGTCTTAATTTAAATACAATATAATAATTTACATTATCATGATTACATTATTAAAAATAATTATGTTATTACAATTTTTATTAATTATAATAATTAGCAATCCCTAATCAACAAAATAACTACTAGGACTACTAATCAGATTTAGCAAAGCACAGGGCACAGAGTGAGTATATCAAAATTAATTGCAAAGCCATTCTTACCATTTTGCTGGTTCCTTTGTTAATGTGCTAATTAAATATTTGACATAGTCTCTCTTTATATTTCTTTGAAAGTCATGTTTTTAACTTTTGAAAATTATACGTTGACAGTTTCGGAAATTCAACCTAGATGTCTAAATGGGCAATTAAATAGGTTGATATGAGAAGTGTCCCACATGGGTTCTTTAAATCCGGACACATTTTTTCTTAACTTCTAGAGTGAACCTTAAGTGATAAAAGTATTTTACTCTCAGTGACTCACAGTTCATCTTTTCCTGATTCTGTATTTTTGAATGTATTTCTAGGTTTCGTCCAAGCTTGTTTCTTTATCTGGTTTACAAATGGTCACTAAGTTAAATTGCATTGGTGGCCATAAAAATTGTCAAGTTGATTGTATTGTCTGACTAGTTGATAATCTCTGACAGGTAGAGATGGAGATCTATATTCTTTTGAGTGGGAGAAAAAAGAGAATTAGAAATGTCAGGTTATTTTTGCTTGTTTTTATCTCTTTTATTTATGCAAGAATATATCTCACTTCCATTGGAAAAATATTTATTTAAAATAGAGAACATCATGTTTTTATGTACTGCAGTTATTCTGGACCATCCTTGAGTAGTTGCTAGCCCTTCCAGTGTCTGTGTGTTGATAACTGACAGAAGTCTCATTTTATGGGTATAAAATGTCTTCCCACTTTTGAGGTGTTATTAATATATTAGATTCAAAAGTCTCTTGTAAAAGAGCTCTGTTTGTTTGTTTAAAAAGACTAATAAGCAGAGAAAGGTAAATACTGTAGTTACAACTTATATGTGGAATCTAAAAAGTAAAATGAATATAACAAAACAGAAACAGACTCACAGATACAGAGGTATTGCCATTTGCAGCAACATGGATGGACGGAGAGATTATTATACTAAGTGAAGTAAATCAGACAGAGAAAGAAATATCATGTGATATCACTTATATGTGGAATCTGAAAAAAATGATACAAATAAACTTATTTACAAAACAGAAATTTCACAAACATAGAAAACAAACTTAGTTGCCAAAAGGGAAAAGGATGGGGAGGGATAAATTAGGAGTTTGGAATTAACAAATACACACTAATATATATAAAATAGGTAAACAATAAGGACCTACTTATAGCACAGGGAACTATATTCAATATCTTGTAATAACCTATAATGGAAAAGAATCTTAAGAATATATATCTAATATATATTATATATGTGAACACTTTTCTGTGCACCTGAAACTAACACAACATTGTAAATCAACTAAACTTCAATAAAAAATAAAATCTTAAAAACTTAAAAGATGCTATTTTAACAAAACAAAAAATACTTGTATAGAAATGGCTAGCTCAAAAGTATTTTTTTTAAGAATCAAGAAATATCCTTGGACACGTCAGACTTAATACTTGGGTTTTAAAACAGTTATATCTCATTTCTTTAATTATATAAGAGAAGCATATAATAAAACCATAAATAATTTTTATAACATTTATGCATGTTTTTTGTAAAGAGACCAATTTATCTAAACTTCCTAAACTTTTAATTTTCATCTATAGGTCATATATGCTAATATTATTTTCACCTGGTGAAAGATTATGAAAAATTCAAATTATCTGTTCAACTAAGTTGAATCATAATTGCAACAGATGTTTTTTATATTAACAGTAATTGCATTGTGCAGTATATCAGCTTAAACATAGTTGCTACTATATTTACCTTTAAGATCTTGGGGTAATATTAAACAGTGAATTAGACTTTGTATACTTGAGTAATTTCTAATATAGAATACTAAAAGATCAGTCAAAAAGGATTGTGTGTGTACATGTGTTTCTCATGTTTTTACGTTATAGAATGGCTCTACCTTTGGGTTATGTTAACAAACATGTTAATTGTTGCCAATGTAACAAAATTTAACAGTGATGTTTGTGGCTGTGGAGGGTAGTATTTGATAGACAGACATAGAAATACATATAGACATGTATTAGTGAATATAATGGTTCTGCTATGATTATAATTGGCATTTCTCAATTACTGGTTCCAGTTTTCTCTGTGAAAGAGAATTTAGTAGCTTTGCTTAAACATTTTATGTAATATGTGTTTGAGATTAAGCTAGAAACAAGAACTCAAGGAAAAAAATGAGCTTTTTTGTGCATTGAAATAAAGCATTTGTATTTCTATGAGAAAAGACAGAGAATGATACTTGAATAATACTTGAATGGACATAAAATGTTCTAGGAAGTTTGCATAAAATGTTCTAGAATGTGTATTTCATTTTCTTGTTTATATTATCTGCAAATAATGACCTTCAACAAAAGCCATAAAATATATTGAAATTTTGAAAAAAGTTTGCTCAAGTTTGGTGGGTGTATTTATAAGAAAAAAATAGGTGTAATTACTCAACTGTCAAATATCATATTAATAAAAGTTTAGAATTTGGTTTATTTGCTGTCAAAATAGCAAGTTAGTCTTGAAGTACCTCAATCTGCTATGTATGAAAGAAAGTAGTTTTTCTTTACCTGTTTAATCTGCCCAGGTAATGGAGATTTGTGTCTCAACAGAATGGCTTTCTTTGTTTTAAACTAATTTTTATATTCTTGATTATTGAAGCAAAAACAAATACACAGATAAACTAGGAGTTTCTTTCTTCTGAAAGAACTTAGTTTTCTTACAAGTATTCCATCTTCCACTGTTTTATTCTTAAATATTTGAAGTTTTGTCTTTGATTAATAGGTAGCTAAACTCCATCCCTTGGTCTCAAGTACCTATGCTTCTGATTTAATCTACTGTCTAAATTACCTCTGAAAATTCTTTAGATTTTGAATTCCCAACGTAAGATCCTAAATTCAGAATACTGTAAATTTCAAGGTGGCATTATTAATATCTTTGGGGTTTCTCAAAAGTTCCCTGATCAACTACAGTGATTGTTCTTTCACCTTAAGAAAGGAGCTCACTAAAATAATTGTTAGTTTGGAAAGCTCCATATTTCTTAAAAAGTTCAGCATCATTGAAAGAGTTTCAGGGGAAGAGTTTTTAGAAGCTCAATTTTCTTTAAGTTAATTTTATGCTGATAAAATATTATTAGTAAAAATATGTTACAGAAAGGGTATACCTTATAGAATAAAGTAGAAGCCCTCAAAGATATGGCAATGCCCTTGCTGTCATTCTTAGGAAATGGACATTCTTAATGTCGAGGAAAATATTGATTAAATTCATATTAAATAGTTATGTACTAACCTGATATGAAAATTTTCTCTTCTTAGTTTTGATTTTTTTTAATGTTTATGTAATAAATTAACCAGTAACAGTCTTTTCTATCTTATCAGTACGTGGTCTCTATTTGAAATATCTGCTATAAGCTACAGTCTAGATTTTATGTCATCAACAAAGAACGGCAGTCTAGGGAGAAATACTCTACTAGGTGCTCTTAACTATCGATACTTAACTCATGGCTCCAGGCTTCTGAGCTGACATGATTTAGAGAACTCTAAGACTGTACCAACAATGAAAGACAAATGTCCCAGTACTTTTTATAAACCAGAAACAGATGAGGTTGGGATAGCTGACTGATGACACAAGTTTTGTTGGGACAAGAGTGTAGAATTAATTAAGTGATAAAGGAAATCTAATTGTGTTCATTTGTTTGAAAATGTAGAAATTTTTTTTTTAGTTATATTTTCTCTGATGGGTATATGATGAAGGTCTTTTTTTCTTCTTGATCTATCTCTATTCTTTAACTTAGACTATGCTTTTGGAAATTCAGATAAAATATTTCAGAAATCGTGAATAAATAGTTTGAGTCATTTTAATCTTTTAGCAGCTTCATTGAGATGAAGTTCACATAAAATAACCTGTACATATTTAAAGTATACAGTTTGAAAAGTTTTAATATATATATATACTTTTGAAATCATCACAATTAAGATGATGAGTATATTCATCACCTCCAAAAGATCTTCTTGTACCTTTATGATCCTTCCCTGTGGTGCCTCCTTCCTTCCACAGGTAGCCGCTAATATACTTTCTGTCACTATGTATTAGTTTGCTATATGTAAATTTCCTAGAATCTTATATGCATGTCAGCTTCTTACAAGGTTAAAAACACTCATCATACAATTAGTAGTTCTCCTTTTAGATACTTACCCAAGAGAGAGAAAAAGATATTTCCACACAAATACCTGTTGTAACAGCCTAAAACTGGAAACAGCTCAAATATCCATGAACAGATGAACTGATGAACTTATTGTGGTATGTTCATAAAATGGGAAACTACTCAGAAATAAAATGGAGTGAACTATGGATTCATGAAACAACATAGGTTAATTTTAAAATCATTATGCTGAGACAGAAAAAAAAAGTACATTCTGTTGGATTCCACTTCTTCAAGTTCAAAAATAAGCAAAAATAATCATTGTTCATAGAATTCAGAACACGTGTTGCCTTTTGAAATAAGAATTGACTGGAAGGGAGAATCAGGGTATATTTCTCCAATAATAAATATTCAAGTCTTGATTGTGGTGGTGTAAATATTTTTCAGAGTTTATTGAATTGTTCACTTAAAAATTGTACATTTGACTTTATGATTTTCCAAATTAAAATCAACTCCTCTTTGCTTCTAAGACTAATAAGGGCTAAGGATAGTGAAGGCATGGGAGTTAAGCAGTTTTTCCCTGGATCCTACCTATTTCTGCTTCAAACAGAGATGTCCCACATTTATATGCTTGGCATATTGCTCTTCTGCATAAATTTCATTCTGAAGGACTCTGAAAACCATTTTTACAACATCTAGAACACTGATGACACGACCAAAGCTTTAGGATCTAACTAACAAACTAGATTTAAGACAGAGGTCAAATTATTATCCCTCTTAGATAATGATTTACAGACAAACACCAGGAAAGAGCAACTCATTTCCAGATTGCAGTCTCTTTTCTTATCCTTGAAAACCTAATATTCATATAGCATTCCCCTAACTTAACGCTTGAGCTATGAAAAAAAAAAGTAAAAGTAACACATCAGTCATTTTTAGAGGAAGTTGTGTCATGAGGTATGAGAGTGCATTGTATGACTTGTGAGAAGCAGGGCAGATATGGGGGTTCAAGGTAGAAAATTTACTCCTGAGTTGAAGAACCCCAAGACAACATAGTGGGAAGTGCTACAGGAGATCGTTTCCCATTTTGCTTATTGCCTATGGCTAGTTTTGTCACTTAACGTCTTTATAAATCAGAGGCTACTTCATTTGTGAAAACTTTTTAAGATGATGTTAATTCTTAAAAACACTTTGGGGAATTTCCTTTGCTCTGGTGTAATACTTAATGGTCATCAAGTGTATACTGGGTGTGCAGGTGAGAATAATCTAGAGAAAATGGATGTCCACAGAGAACTGTCATTTCTTTTGGAAATGGGGCTTATTTGATTTCCTTAAGATCTATTTACACATCTGGTTTCACTGAGTCCCGTGTCCCCATTTGGGAAATACTGTTTTAAATAAGTATCTCTCTAAATTCCACCGAAATTTTAATGATTATAAAGATAATATCATTATTGCAGTAATGGTCAAGAGACTCATAAGGAATTTGTGGTTTTAATATCTGTTAGACAAAAAAAATAGGAACCAATTTAAAAGTACTTAATGCATATATTAAAACAATTATTAGAATATTTCATTTATTTAAAAGTAAGTAGTATGGTTTCCAGCAATTATGTCTAGCTTTAGAGAATATACTGGAGTAATTTAAAGTTTTTATTTTCATAATCCACAAGTGCCATTTAGAAGTTATGTGAGTACATTAAATACGCATTACACATATTAACATTTTAAGAAAGATCATTAATTATTGAGATTTTCCATTATGTCAGTAAACCAAGGCTCGAGTTAAGTTTCAGAGCAGAAAGTTTATTTCCTATTAAACCTTAAGAAAGGGCTCAAAGAGCTCAAGAAAGGACTAAAAATTCTTTCACATTGAGATACAGATAACTGATATCTGCTAGTATAAGCTTTCTACCCCCAACCCATAATGCATTTTAACAAAATAATGAGAGACTAAAAGTATGGAACTAGTACTTGAAATTAAAAATATATATATTTAAGCATATTTAGAATATGTTTCAGGAATTAACAGTCTTTTTAGAATCTGAACATTGAAATGAATAATTCTCCATTTACTTAAGGAAAACTTTGGTTTCTAGCTAAAGGAAAAACGCCTGCCCTTTAATATTGTTGCATTTAAAGTCAAAGTCTCAGTTTGATGATTTTTAATATTGAATACAACTCTTTTCAAAACAGTTGCATACATAGATTGAACCATATGGAATCACCAATTTCAATCATTTTTGACATGCAAAAAATGGCAGTTTTATATGGTTCAACTTAATGTTCTGTTTGCATGCCATAATTAACTCATCATTAGAAATTATTTTCCAGCAAATGAAACCACGTACCTATGAACTGGTTAAGGGACAGGGGACTCTCAGTCTCTGAGTGTAGGTCTCTGTGTCTGTAGAAGACACTGTTCGCTTACCCATCTATGTTAGCTTTTGATTGCAGTGTAACAAATTAACAGAAACATGGCAGTTTACAACAGCACACATTTATTATCTCATAGTTCTCATGGCTTGGGAGTCCAGGTATGGCTAATCGGGTCCTTTGCTTAGGGTCTCACAGGCTATACGCAAAGTGTAGAACAGATAGTGTTCTCTTCTGGAGGCTTGATTAGGGAAGGACCCACTTAACAGGCTCAGATTTGGGGCAGAACTCATTTCTTTGTTGTTGTAAGACTGAAGCATCCTGGATTCTTGCTGACTGTTGCCTGGGGGTCACTCTCAGCTCCCGGATGTTGCCAGTGGGCATACTCGCAGTATGATAGCTGGCATGTGTTAGAGTGAGCAAGTGAACAAGAAAGAGAGAAACAAGCAAGATAGAAACCAAATTCTTTTTGTGTTCCAGTCTTGGAGTTGATGTCCCATTACTTTTACCGTATTCTGTTTGTTATAAGTGAATCACTAGATCTAGCCAACACTCAAGAGGGGGGTGGTGTGTGAGGGGGGTGGTTTACACCAGGGTGTGAATACCAGGAGCTGGAATCATTGGGAATCATCTTAGAAGCTTATCTTCTCTCCCTGAGTTTGATTCAGGCATGAATCCAGTTTAGTCTAAGACCAATCGTGATCATTCCTTTTCCCTGCCATATGTAACTCTGTTCTGGACCATCAGATGTAAGGGGAAGCCAGCATGGAGGGCTCTGCAATATCACTTTTTCTCACGATTCAGTCCTAGTTGGGACTGGAGAGATCATTTTGTGACTATCAAGGGAGCTAGCTTAGAGACAAAGTCAATGCTTTGAGTATAGCAGAAGAGCTTGAGTTCTTAATAATAATGTTGAGCCACAGAATTTGCCAAATGAGATCTTCCTAATGCAGGATGTTGCTTAATGTCAGAAATGTTCTCTTGTTTAAGCCGTTCTTATTCAGTTTTTCCTTATTTGCAGCTGAGTAAATATACCTTAACTGACACAGTGTCTGTAGCATAGAAAAGTATCTTGCCTTGTGTGATGAGTTAGACTGAATCATTGTTACATTTTTCCCCTTCCAACTAGAAAAATGTATATAATTCTTGGATTCGAAGACACCTGGAGCACAGCTCTACTGAGTGGAAAGATCATGTGCAAACTAAACCTAGTTCACAAATTTGCTTTGATCTGGAATGGTTTGAACAAAATACTAAAATACAACAAATCATTGCTTCCAAAAATGTTGAGTTGTTATCATATAGAATAGTGCATCTCAATCTTTCACATGCACACAAATCACATAAGAATGACATTCAGATTCAGTTGGTCAGAGGTAAGACCTGAGAATTTGTGTTTTCTAGCATACCTCACAGTGATGTCAGTTTCGCTTAGTGCGAAGACCACGTTTTGTGTAGAAAAGTTGTCGACATAGAGTCTTTTGGAAGTAGTTTTATTCAGAAGAGGAAAAAAAAATGAGCTTTTAGTTTTACCAAGAAAATGACTTCAAAAGTATGCTGAAGTTTGTTTTTTTCCTTACTTTTCTTTTGCTTTGATCCATGGGAGATAATCATAAGCTTAAATATTGTTTAAAAAATTTAAAAAGAAAGTCTCACATGCCAAATAACAGTTTGTTTCTGATTTGTATTTTTCTAATTCTGTTGGATCATTGAAAAAAAAATTGCTTTTCAGTGTTAATTATCTTGGTATTTATGGGGAGGAAACTGTATCTTAAAATAATGAGGCCAAATGATTCTTTAATTCGGAGGAAGCATGTCGTAAATTTTTTTTCCTTTAAAAGAAGAAAGCTTCCCTTTGAAGAGCTGACGGTTACATTATGTACTTCTTTGCAGTCTCCTGTGACCACTGATTTACATCAAAGCTTTGCTGACAATTCAGCATTTTCAGTCTGTTCTTTGGACTGAGTGGAAATGTCAGGTAGTTTAGTTTAGATTATTCACTACAAGGCATAGGAGGTGATTTTTATTTAGGCTAAAAAAGAACTGCAAATTAGTACTATCCTGGAACCTGTCTGGAATGTCACTTTCATTTGAAATCCATGAGTTTAAATCATATGAAACAAGATTTGAAACCTTTAAAGGAAGAGCCAACGATTTATGTTATTTGAGAGATATGTATCTCCAACTGATGTGTTAATTACTTTGAACCTGCAGAATGTGATTTATTGCCTTTAGTGGAATTTATCTATCCTTTTAAAAATTAATTTTAAGATGTTTTGAAGACTCCAGCTTTATCTTTTCAATTGTTTAGGACACTTAAATGCTCCTTAATAAACTTTAGTCCCCTGGATGACAGGAAATATCCAGTCTAATGTAATAGAGACTATGTTTACATAGCAATAAATCTCCATTTTAAATTTTGCTAACACTATTACTGTACTGTATTGAGTACTGTAAACAATAACCTAATGCTGACATGAAAAGGCCTTGATACATTTAATAGATGAAAATGAGTTTGCTATTAAGACTAAGTTATCTCAGATCAACTACAGGTTTCTAATTTTTAAATATATTGCTATTTTACATAAATACACATATTCCTTAAAATTGTGCTTAATTAACTTTATTAGTATACTTTTTATATGATAAAAATATTTACAAAAGTAAATACTTAAAGTAGGCCTTCATTGATTCTTAGTCAAAATATTTGTAAATTCTAAATTTGTGGGTGTACCACCCATGATATTTTATTATATTTTAAGTTTTTGAAATAAATTACTTAGAAGCCACAATTTGCTGGAAAAATAGGAAAAAATTATAAAATTTAGAGAAGAAACTATAAATTACTCCTTATTACTACCCAGACATAATTTCTGTTAACACTTTAGTGTACATACTTCTGGTATTTTAGTGATAGTATAGACATACATTCACAAGGTATTCATGTTCACAGTATTCACAAGATGGTCACAAGACATTCGTGTTCCAGATATTCATAAAGAAAGTACATGCACACATACATACAGACTTTACATATATATATACTTACTGAATTATAGTCAGTTTACAATGTTGTGTCAATTTCTGGTGTACAGCATAATGTTCCAGTCATACATGAATATACATATATTCTTTTTCATTTTTTTTTACCATAAGTTACTACAAGATATTGAATATAGTTCCCTGTGCTATATAGTATGAACTTGTTGTTTACCTATTTTATATATAGTAGTTAGTATCTGCAAATCTCAAACTCCCAATTTATCCCTTCCCACCTCCTTCCTCCCTGGTAACCATAAGTTTATTTTCTATGTCTGTGAGTCTGTTTCTGTTTTGTAAAAATGTTCATTTGTCATTTTTTTTGACTCCACATGTTCATATGGTATTTTTCTTTCTCTTTCTGGCTTACTTCACTTAGAATGACAATCTCCAGGTCCATCCATGTTGCTGCAAATGGCATTATTTTATTCTTTTTTATGGCTGAGTAGTATTCCATTGTATAACTATATCACAACTTTTTTTAAACATTTATTTTCCTACTTGTATTAGTTTGCTAGGGCTGCCATAACAAAGCAGCACAGATTAGGTGACTTAAACAACAGAAATTTATTTTCCCACAATTCTAGAGGCTATGAGTCCAAGATCAAGGTGTTGGCAGGGTTTGTTTCTTCTGAGGTGTCTCTTCTGGCCTTGTAGATAGCTGTCCTCTCCTTGTTTCTTTACATGCTCTTCCCTCTGTATATATCTATGTCCAAATTTGCTCTTTTTATAAAGACATAAGTCATATTGGATTAGGACTTGTCCTAGATCCTATCTCAAAATAGTCACCTTCTGGGGTACTGAGGTTGAGGACATCAACATATGAATTTGGGGGGAACACAGTTTATCCCATAAAACTATTCAAAATTATACCTCTAACATTTGCCCATGTCATTAAATATCCTAGTGTCGTACAATCCAAATGTGTGGAAATCCATAATAGAGTTTTTATTCCCCAATTTCATGCTTGAGTTATCTTTAATTTCTACAAGTATAAATAAATATCTGTCTTAAATCTTTGCTCACATGTCTAACTATTTTCTCTCTAGTAAATCCATAAAAGTAAAATGACCAGTGGAATAGTAGATATTGCTTTGGCTCTTAGCATGTATTTCTACATTGCTCTGCAGAAGTGGCATCAGTGCATACATCAGTCAACAGTACATAAGACGGCCTCTTCACCATTAACTTTGGTATCACTAAAGGGCAGTGTCATTTTAATTTTATTCTTAAAAGTTTCATCAGGAAAGAAAGGATTCTTACTGTTTTTGGTTTCAGTACTTTTAGCAATGTTTTTTTTGGATATGACATCAGAAGCATAAGCAACAAAAGCAAAAATAAATGAAACTACATCAAACTAAAAAGTTTTTGCACAGCTAAAAAAAACAATCAATAAAATGAAGTCAACCAACAGAATGGGAGGAAATATTTGCAGTCATCTATCTGATAAAGGATTGATATCCAAAATATATAAAGAATTCATACTACTCAATAGCAAAATGAACATACAACCTAGTTTTAAACTAAGTTGACATAATGGATGGACTTAATGATTATTATATTAAGTGAGGTAAGTCAGACAGAGAAAGACAAATATATGATATCACTTATATGTGGAATCTAAAAAAATGATACAAATCTTATTTACAAACCAAAAATAGACTCAGAAATAGAAAACAAACTGTGGTTGCCAAAGGGGGAAGGGCTGGGGAGGGATAAATTTGGGGTTTGGAATTAACAGATATACATTACTATATATAAAATAAATAAACAACAGGAATCTACTGTACAGCACAGGGAACTATATTCAATTTCTTATAATAACATATAATGGAAAAGAATCTGGAAAAAATATGTATGTATATGTATAACTGAATAAGTTTGCTGTACACATGAAACTAAAAACAATGAGATATCTATACAGCCTATTAGAATGGCTGTAGTCAGAAAAACAAGAGACAACTGTTAGAGAGGATGTGGAGAAAAATGAACTCTTGTACATCATTGATAGGAATGTAAATTGATACAGCCATTGTAAAAAATAGCATGGAGTCCCCTCAAAAAAGTAAAAAGAGCTACCATATGATTCAGCAATCCCACATCTGGGTATATATCCAAAATAATTCAAATCTAGTTCTCAGAGATATATTTGTGTTCCTATATTCATTACAGCATGATTCACAATAGCCAAGAACTGGAAACTAGTTAAATTTCCATTGGCGGATAAATGGATAAAGAAAATATGGTATATACATGTAATGAAATATTATTCAGCCATAAAAAAGAAGGAAATCCTTTCAAATGCTATAACATGGATGAACCTTGAGGACGGTATGCTCATTTAAACAAGCCCATCACAAAAGGACAAATACTGCATGACTCCACTTTTACAAAGTATCTAAAGTAGTCAAACTCATAGAAACAGAAAGTAGAATGGTGGCTGCCAGTGGTTCAAGGAGGGTGTGATGGGTAATTAGTGTTCAATGAGTGTAGAGTTTCAGTCATGCAAGAGAAGAAATTTCTAGAGATCTGCTGTATAACATGGTGCTTGTAGTTAAGAATACTGTACTGTAAATTTGAAAACGTGTTTAGACAGTAGGTCTCATGTTGTTTTTTACATTTTTTAAAAAAGCAAAGGAGAAATATATACTTTCTCTGACAAAAACTGAGGGAATTTGTTGTCAGTGGACCTGCTTTGCAAGAAATGTTAAAAGACATTTTTCAAAGAGACCATAAATGATGTATGTCTGCAATTCAGAGCTCTATAAAGAAAGAATGTTAGGTAAGGAATAAACAAAGGCAAAGTAAAATGTTTTGTGTTTTTTTTCTTAATGGACTTAATAGATAACCATTTATTTAAAGTAATCATACCAACAGTGTATTGGGTAATTATATCAACTGGATAAGTAAAATGAATGACCCTGGTGCCATAAAGAATGGGAGGGAGAAATTGGGAATACCGTCTTATAAGGTCTCTGCCCTACCCATGGAGTGGTACAGTGTTATTTGAAAGTGGACTTAGATTAGTTGTAAGTATGTATTGAAAATTTTAGGAAATTTTAGGGAAACAACTAAACAAATAAGAAAGAAGTATAGTTGATATGCTAGGAGAACAGAGAAAATGGAATCAGATAAAATGCTCAATGAACCAGAGAAAGCAGAAAAAGAATTTCAAAATATGTGAGAAAAACATCAAAATGCAAGGAGAAATAGCAAATCCTAACTCATTCTATGAGGCCAGCCTCAACCTAATACTAAAACCAGATAAAGACAATACAGAAAAGGAAAACAACAGATCAACATTGCTCATGATATTAGATGCAAAAATACTCAACAAAATAAGAGCAGATTGAATCCAGTGTATAAAATGAATCATATTACCATGACCAAGTGGGATTCATTCCAGGTTTTCAAGCCTGTTTCAACATTAGAAAATCAGTTAATGAAATTCAACACCTTAACAGGCTAAAGAAGAAAAATTTAGTTATATAAGAACAGCAAATGGAGCAATAGAAGGTAACTTCCTCAATGTGATAAAGAACATTGAGAAAAACCTACAGCTGTATATAATACATAATAATGAGAAACTAGGCACTCCTGTCAGATCACGAACAAGGCAGGGATATCCTTTCTCTTCACTTCTACCCAACATTGTACTGGAAGTCTTAGCTAATGTAATACGACAATAAAAGGAAGCCAAAGCTATGCAGATAGGGAAGGAAGTGACAAAGTTTGCCAATAACATGATTGTCTGTGTAGAAACTCCCAAAGAAATGACAAAAAAAAACTCCAAAAAACTTAGAACTAATAAGTGATTATAGCAAGGATGCTGATACAAGTTTAATATACAAAATTTAATTGCTTTTCTATGTACTAGCAATTAACAGTGGAAACTTGAAATTAAAAACACAATGCCATTATATTTGCACCAAGAAAACCCTAAATGCTTAGGTGTACATTTTTCAAGATCTATCTGAGGAAAACTACTAAACTCTGATGAAAAAAATCAAAGAAGATACAAGTAAATGGAGAGATAGTCCATGTTTATAGATATGCAGGCTCAATGTTGTTAAAATGGTCAGTTCTTCCCAAATTGATCTGTAGAATCAATTCAGTCTCAGTCAAAATCCCACCAAATTATTTTGCAGAAGTTGACGACTGATTGTAATGTTTATATGTAAATGCAAAAGACCCAGAATAGCTAACATGATACTGAAGAAGACTAGTGGGAAGACTGACGCTACCTGATTTCAAGACTTAATATAAAGCTACAGTAATTATGACAGTGTGCTACTGGCAAAAGAATACACAAATAAATCAATGGAACAGAACAGAGAACCCAGAAACAGATCCTCACTACTGATTGTTCACAAAGAACGAAAGGCAATTCAATGGGCAGAGGAGTCTTTCAACAAATGGTACTGGAACAATTGGATAGCCATATTTTAAAAAAAGAATCTGTACACAGACCTTACACTTTTCACAAAAATTAACTCAAAGTGGATCATAGACCTAAATATTAAATGCAAACTAAAACCTTCCATATGAAAATATAGGAAAGAATCTAGATGACCTTGGGTTTAGCTATAATTCTTTAGAATTAACATGAGAAGTATGACCCATTAAAGAAATAAAATTGATAAGTTGGAATTTATTGAAGTTAAAAACATCTCTACAAGATACTGTTAAGACAATGAAAAGACAAGCCATAGACTGAGAAAATAGTTGTAAAACTCATATTGGATAAGTAATTTATACCCCAAAGAACTCTTAAAACTTAACAATAAGAAGTAGCCCAATTTAAAAAGTGTGCAAAAGCTCTTAACAGACACTTTACCAAAGAAGATATACAGATGGCAAATAAGCATATGAAAGGAAGCTCACCGTAATTTGTCACTGGAGAATTGCAAATTAAAACAGCAATGGGATACCAGTACATCTATTAAAATGGCTTAGATCTAAACAACTGACAACACCAAACGCTGGCAAGGATGTTGAGCTACAGAAAATTCTCATTCAGTGCTAGTGAGAATGTAAAATGGTACAGCTGCTTTGAAAAACATTTGGGCTTACAAAGTAAAACATAGTCTTACAATATGATCCAGCAATCATGCTCCTAGGTATTTACTCAACTGAGATGAAAACTCATGTCCACACAAAAACCTATACATGAATATATAGTGATTTTATTGATAACTGTGGGATACTGGAAGCAACTAAGTGTCCTTCAGTATGTGAATGAATAAACAAACTATGGTACGTCCGTATCATGGAATATTATTCAGTGATTGATTAAAAAAAAATGAACTGTCAAGCCATGAAATATTGCTAAGTGAAAGAAGCCAATCCCAAAAGGCTACATACTGTATGATTCCAACTATATGACATTGTGGAAAAGGCAAAACTATAGAGACAGTAAAAAAAAAAAAAATTGGTAGTTGCCAGGGATTCAGGGAGAGGAGAGAAAAGATGAATAGGAATAGGTAAAGCACAGGGGATTTTATTCCATATGATGTTGTAATGGTAGATACATAGCATGCATTTGTCAGAACCCCATAGACCTGTACAAAACAAAGAACCTTGATGTAAACTAAGGACTTTAGTTACTAATAATATATAAATATTGGTTCATTAATTGTAACAAATTACAATTTGAATAATAGATGATAGTGTGATGGAGGAAACTCTCTGTACTGTCACTCAATTTTTTGTAACTTTAAAACAGTTCTAAAAATAAAGTGCGTTAAGAAATCAAGAAGTTATTGGGCTGTAAATTTACATTTATATTTGTGTACTTTGCTTTCTATAATTTGTGCTTCAAAATAATGTAAAATTATTTTAAAATACAGAAAAAATTTTGAAACACCAAAATACAATCAAATCATCTTGATTGAAACTCCTTTAGTAAAAGAAAAAAATTGAGTTCAATATTGTAAAAAGTTGGGAATCTTAAAATATAGAATTATCACTGGACTATAAAGCAAGTCCTGGAAAGCCCCAGGTACTGAACCAGAAGGTTTAGTATGTGCAAACTGTGATATCCCTTTTTGTAATTATTACTTAAGATTATTATTCAAGAAGGACATGCACCAAATATTACCATACTATTCAGTGTTGTCATATAACATCAGAAATGCCCACTTCAGCTAAACTCTGTAAATTTATAAATGGTACACTTTTAGGACAATCTTCTCATATTTTATTTGTTGTTTCTTGAAACCTTGTTTATATAACACTCAATTGCAAGGGAAATTAGAAACCTATATCTTTTTTTTCTTTTTTTTCATTCCCAAACGTCTGATGCCAAGGGCAAGACACAGTAGTGGTGGGTTTCATGGATGTTTGCTTGGAAGCTCAAAGTGTTAGCTAATCCACTGGGCTACACTATTCCTTTGGCTTTCCTTCTGAAGGAAGAGATTAAACAAAACTACAGCTTTAATTAAGAGCAGACATAAAAACAGAATTCAGTGAGAATATGTGTGGTATGCATATGCACAGAATTAAGTAAAAGTTTCAGCAGAAAATGCAAGTAAAGGTGTTCTTAGGCACAGAAGTGGAACTAGGGAATATATCCAAACAGCAGCAGTTCTAGAAAGCGCTTTTCTAGCTCCCCCTGGTACTGGAGTTTATAAAACTCATATGATCATGATGCTGAGGGAACCACCAGCTGGATCAGAATACTTGTTTGCTCTTGCTTTTCATCTGGTCAGCCCAAATGAATGATTTTTGTTCTGACAAGGGTTTTTCTCACAAGGGTCCTACAAACCTACAATATATAAATACCAATGCCTTTAAATAGCTCCACCAGCTTACATACACAGAAAAGAGGATATTATTAGAGTATTTATATAGATTAAAATGTCAACATTTTGAACTGCAATTAAGGTTGTTCCAGCACTTCTTTTGTAGAGCTTTATTTTCAGGGATTCATAATTCAACATAGTAATCATTCCCCACACAAAAGTTGGCTCACAAACTCACAGGATTCAAGGGTTTTATTTTAATCTTAAAATAAAGTAAATTTGGTTTTTTAAAAGAAACTCACAGTGTAGCTCTTACTTTGACATGTTTTTGCGAAGCCAAAAAAAAAAAAAAGCTTTTAATATTATTTTTCAGCCTAGTAACTGTTGCAGTGAATTCATATTTCTTTAGTATATGTAATTAAGCATCCTGTGATCGGCCTTTTAAATTGCAATAATTTGTGCATATATTTCCATGAACTGCAGATTTTCAAAAACTACAGTGTAAAATTGTGTATTACTTCCAAAAATCTATGCATCAAATACGCGTGGTTCAGAGGACCAGATATATTCAATCTAGAGGACAACTATCTTCCAAGGAATTTCAGATTCATTAGGGAGTGGACTTGCTCTGTATGGACACACTTGAAATGCGTAATTTAAAGCCAGGAGAGCCAGTTGAAACAGTAGGCGGAAAATATCCTTATAAGTAAATTTGTCCAGAGCGGTTAACTTAGTAAGTAGTGAGTTCTGTGTCCTTAATTGTTTTTCTAGAATGGTCTAGAAGATCTCTTCCTAGAGATGTTGGGGAGAGGACATTAGCAGTAGGTGAGATTCTCTGAAACTTTGAGATTCTAAGAATTTAAACTATGCTTCGTATTTCTGTGGAGCATAAAGAATATTCACAAAATTAAAATATATTGTTCCCAAATATATGAGCCAGCTATTACTTTTGACCAGTTTCTTTTGACCAGTTCCTACTTGTCCATGATGGGCTGGAGGGTGGGAAGGGAGCTTTCAAGCTGTCTGTGGAATATGAACTATCTGAACTAAAACTGTGGGATATGTTGGTAGCAGTAATATCTAAAATTGGGGTTGCCCTCTGAAAGGGGCATGGGATAATTTATTTAGCTTTTTTTTTTTCATGGAGGGCATAATTTGATTGATTGATTGATTTAATGGAGGTACTGGGAATTGAACCCAGGACCTCGTGCATGCTAAGCACACACTCCACCACTGAGCTATACCCTACTCTCTCTTTTTGAAATATATTGATATATTGCTTTTAAAGGTTCACACTAATTCATATCCTCATAGTATATAAGAGTGCTTATCTTCTCACAGCTTCCAACACTAAGCATTATTACATTTTAAACCATTTAAAGTGATTCTTACTATTTTTAAAATTGAAGTGCAATTCCCATAACATAAATCTGATCATTTTAAAGTGAACAGTTCAATGGCATTTTAGTACACTTGCAGTGTTGTACAACTACCATCTCCATCTAACTTCAAAATATTTTCATCATCCCAAAAGGAACCCCATACCCATTAAGGGGTTGCTCCCCATTCCCTACAGCCCCTGGCAACTACCAATTTGCTTTCTGTCTCTGTAGATTTATCTATTTAGATATTTCCTATCAATGGAATTATACAATATGTGACTTTTTGTGTCTTCTTTCATGTAGAATCATGTTTTCTAGGTTCAGCCACATTGTTTTATGTATTAGTACTTCATTCCTTTTTATGGCTGAATAATATTCCATTGTATGGCTATACACTTAATATGTCTTTTGAAAGATGTGTTTTAAGAATCATTTTACTTTATATATTACTTTTTGTACTTCAGTACATAATCATTTCAGATAAATATAAATAATCATCTTTGGATGATTTGAACTTTGACTTTATGATAGCTGCCATACTAAAGTGTAATTTAATGAGATCAAACTTGTTTTTATCAACCTCATTAACAGCTTTCAACTTTATTTCTATGGTATTATTCCTATCACCTGTGAAATTCAATTTTATGCTAATGTATCTGTGCCTGTAATGTCAAACCTTCGGTGGGTCAACAATTTATCTGGCATCCAGAGTTCATCATGTAGTTTTATGGTCCTCCTGGAAAGCTGCAGGAAGTAACAAAGCATCCCCAAGATCCCCAACACATTGGGTTAAGAACAAAAGGCTAAACCTGAACTGATTAGTCATCTTCCTTGACTCTCAATAGGTAACTGATTCTCACTCTCATCACCCAGAGTCTCACACTTGCAACATCAGCCCTTTTTCTAATCTGACCCAGTCCCCCCAATACCACTTCTGCCCCAAACCTGTTGTGGGTCTCTGGGTCTCCAGATCTCTAAGGACCAAATTCCATTATATCCTCAACCTTCAACTCTGGCTTCAACTGAAATCTGGCTATCTTTCCAATACTACTTCTTCCATAAGGATATCACAATAAAACTGGTTGTAGTTTGTGTATTTGTTTCTCTCCCAAATGAGTTATCTCATGTGTAAGAAATGAAGCAATTCTTCTCCCTTGCTTCAAATTGCCATTTGCAATCATGTTTCTTTCTTCATTTGTAACCACAGATCTTTGGCAGCCTTGACTGTTAAGATCTCCCTGCATTCCTTGCTTTCATCTACTTCACTGCAGTCACCCCCTGCTCCCAGTCCTGCCCTGCTGCCCCCCGCCCACCCCCTTGCCCCCAGGCAGTGAAGATTTGGCTCCTGGGTCTCTGTTTCTCCACTGATATCACTATTCTGGGTGATTTCAGTATGCAAGTGGATGTGATAACCTAGAGAAGAGTTCATATAATAACATAACATCTACACATCCATCAGCCAGAACTAGCAAATCATAGCATTTTTGCCATAGCTATGGTGCTGAATTTTTACAGGGAGCGTTTTGCTTCTAGCCAGAGATTCGATGCTGATTTAGGGGCATCTTTCCTACCTTCCAACCTCATGCTGGTGCAAGGCATTTTTTCCCTGTATCTTGGTAAGCTTTAATAACTCTAGCCTTAGCCTTAAAATGAGTTTATCAGTTCCATAAAGCTCTTTCTCTGCCCTTATCACCTTTGTAACAACCAGCTCAGTGCTATGGACCTATCTTTTCATTTCCTCTTTGTTTCTGGCACTTAGGGATTTTCCTTTCTTTCTCACAAGTTCAGCAATATATTTTTTGCTATTGTTACACTTTGCCCAGGATTTCTAGGAGTTTGTAGCACAGGAGGAGGTTTATGTTAATTCAGGCTGCCTTATGTCAGAACAAGAAATCCCCGTTCACTCCTGAACTTACTGTACTCTGACTTTGAAAATGTTAACTTAAAATTCACTTTTCAAGGTCACCAGACTTGTTCATATTGAAAAATACAGTGGAGAATTACCTGTATCTCCCTCTTATTAGACTCTTTGGGGACACCAAATGGGTTTGACCCCACTCTCTGATTTAAAAACCCCTGTGGCTTTGATCACAAGATGTGCCTGGTTTTCCTAATCTGTTATTCCTTCTTCTGCTGTCTCTTTTCTTCAAGCTTGACCTTCATGATGGAGTGTGCCAGGGTTAGTCCTCTGCCCTTCTCTATCCCCCAATTTTATTATGTCCTTACATGTTGTGGACTGAATAATTGTTCCCAAATGTTCACTTCTCCTTTGCCACTAAGAGGATTATTTATTGCTGACCATTGGTGTGTGACATGTAGTGTTACCCCTGTGGGCAGAGTATACTTTTTTATTCCATATGACTTGTACTGACAAAGGAAATGTGAATACAAGTGATAAATGTCAATTAAGAGTAACCCTTAAAGAGTGATTGTGTGTTTCCACCAAGTTTTTTCCTCATTTTCTCTTGGCTATGAATCTGGCATTTCCCATTATTAGCTGTTCATCAGCCTAATTCTAAGACTGAAGCAAATATGTAGAGCAGGTTGGGCAAAGCCCAGCAAAAGCACAACTGTCTCTTTCCACAGATAACATCTGCAGGAAATAAATGATTTTGCTGTGGTAAGCCACTGGAATGTTGGGGTGGTTTGTGACTGTGGCATAATATAATAGAAACTGACTGCTACAAGAACCAACTCGTGATGGAAAATGTATTTCTCCAGCCCCGAACTGTTGACTGAGCTGTAATTTCATACAAGTAACTTCTTAGTGATGTTTCCACTTACTTCGTAAAAATGAGGTCAATGTTAGATATAGAAAATGAGCTATTAAGTAAGAGTAAAAAAATCAAAGTATTACTTGATAATTGGTCATGATTTTTTCTGATCACAGGGGAGCTACTATCTGGGAACTCCCATGCATATTCATTAACATACATTTAAGGAGCTAAATATTTGCAGGTATGGCCTTTGCCCTTTGAATTCTGGAAAACATGACGGTCTCTCCACAGGTTTTCTTTGAGAGGGTCTCATACATTGACTAATTTCAAGAAAGCAATTTTATAAACAAAAATTAGTCATTTAGAGGTATGTGTTGATATTTTCGACAGCCAGTTAACCCTATTTGATAGAAGTTATTACAACTATTTAGAGAGGTTAACACTAAGGTTTGAATTAAATATGTCATCATGATTTAATTGTACAGCAGGTCAAAATAATACATCACATGTTGGTATATAACCTATCACAGGTAGGTATGGGATTTGACCTCAAAATCAGCGTTGAAGTCAGGTTTAATTGTATTTGCATGAAACACTTAAGTACATTTTATTCTAATTCCTTCACATTCAATTTACTTCTATTCACTCATAAAATAATTGAATTTTTATTCTCAAGTAATGTATATAAACATTGAATGAAAGAAAATATGAAATCTCTCTCTTTAAACAGAAAAGTGAACAGTTCAGTCATTCCTTTGAGATAGAATAGAAAGGGGAATAATGAAAATCTCACTATTGAGAAGGAAAGCACTTTTTTCTTAGAATATATAGGTGAATTCACTATCAGTATACATTTAAAACACTGAGCTCTAGGATTTAGAGCTTTACTTATTAAACTTACGATGATACGAGTATTTTGTGTAATTTTTCAAACCATAGCATAGCAATTATTCACTAATAATTACTTTAAAGTCTTTCTCTCTCAGGTATAGATAAGCATACATGCAATTATTTTATTCCAAAAATGATTTCAAAAGTTTACAGAGGTGGATGTAAAACAAAGAGATTAAATTAAGTCGAGGAGAAACTATGGAAGAAAGGAAACTAAAGGCAGAACAATAAAAAGCCCTACAGGGCTAGTTGTTAGCAATGAGCTTTTAGTGTGGGTGACAAGGGTTACTTCTGGGATATAGTATTTAATTGTTGGTGTGACATGCTATAGAATTCTCTTTTCCTTTGGCTCAGAGATAGCAACATTTGAGATGATGGATGTTCCATCTGTCTTAGTCACTGAGTGACTACGATGAAGAGAGAACCCTCCCTTCAACCTTGGATGAACATGAAGACTTAGGGAGAAATACACTCATTACTTTAAGCCACTGAGATTTTGGAAGTTTTTTCTTACTGCAGTATAACACAGCCCTATTCTGACTAGTCCAGTCCTCATAAGGATCTCTATGTAACATGGTTACTTATCCTCAACAACAATGCTAAAAATGCAATATTTAAAAAAGGTTAGTGGTATGAATAAAACCAAAACAATGCAATGATGATTCCTTGGAGGATCAAAACTCTTGTGGCCCCTGTACTTAATTGTATTATCATTTTATCCAAGAATCACATTTAAAGCAGTGCTGTACAGTAGATGCATAATTAAAGCTATAAATATGAGTAACATATATGAAATTTATTTTAATAATTCATCACCTTTAATCTGGAAATATCACTTTACCATGTAACCAATATAAAATGTTAATGATGTGATATTTTACATTTTTTTTTGTACTAAGTCTTTGAAACCCAGTGGGTGTCAGATGTCGCAAATGACACATCCTAATTCAGACTGGCCACATTTCAAGTGCTCAATTGCCACATGTGGCTAGTGGCTACAGGATTGGACAGTACAGCTTTATAGGTTTTAAAATCTAATGACATAAATAATATGCACAGCCTTCAGGTACTCTTTTATAAATCCCCCTTTTTCAGTTTGTACGTTTAATGGAATATGACTAATCAAAATACTTAAGGTTATATTCTTTTGGAAAAACACAGAATGCAGATATCCTTTGCAAGTGAATTTAAAAAAATCTCTACTGTGTAAATGAGTAAGATGCATTTGTGACCCCTTATACAAAAATTGAGTAGTCTAACCTGGACAGCTTCCTATATATAAGGCAGCTCCACCTCTGCAGCAATAATTGTTGTCAGTAGAATCAAAATTTTCCTTGACACAACACTCTGAGTCTTTTTCTCACACAGAGATAAATTGCAATTTAGGATACCAAAGTTTATTGCATAAAACATAATCACAATAATTTTAGTGTGGAAAATATTTAATGCATACAAGCAAATCAACTTTTATAACTACAAAATATGAAAATACCCATCAATTATCTATCTAATTTTAAGTATTGTAACATCCAATGAATCTCCCAAGATAATCTGCTTGTAAATTATATACCTAAATAAAATGATTTGACCTATCCTGGAAAATTGCTATATATAAACAATGTTTGCGAATGTGTCAAAAATGATTTTTGTTTTAGAATGGTTGGATATAAGTCATTCTTTCTGATGATAATTATATAGAAAGCAAAGCCAAAAAAACATGCCATTATTCCATAGGAAAATATCAATTTTGTGGTTCACTTCAAGGGATAGGAAATACAGCTAGTACATTCAGAGTGGTTTTCAGTCAGTAATATAAACACGAAAAAGAAGAGAGGGAGGCAGAATGCACCACTGTTTTATTCCACTGTGAATTATTACTAAGTCTGACAATAGACTACTCCTTAATCATTTTGACTTCTGCAGAAATTAATACAAGCATAAATAATTGGGGGTCAATTTTGAATTGGTACAGTATATCCTTTATAGAAAGCCACAGTTAAACATGACCATATTCAGTGTCTAATACATTTCTCCATGGGGTGGTAAAGAATAAAATAAAGGTGAGTATTGAAATAACTTTGCCTAAACTCCTCATATAAAATACTAGCCAAAGAATCCAAAGTTGGCTATCTCATATAAAAAATTGATTGGACTAAACTGAGTATTCTGTCATATAAAAAGCAAAACTTGAGAAATTGGAAAAGACTGGGATTTTTCTTTTTTATATTGAAATATCGTTGATTTACAATATTATGTTAGTTTCAGGTGCACAGCAAAGTGAGTCAGTTTTATATGTAAGTATAAATATATTTCAGATTATTTTCCATTTGTAGGTTTTAACAAGATACTGAATATAATTCCCTGTGCTATATAGTGACTCCTTGTTGCTTATCTATTTTATGTATAATAGTTTGTATCTGTTAATCTCATACTCTTAATTTATCCCACTCCCCTTCCTTTTCCTCTTTGGTAACCATAAGTTTGTTTCTTATGTCTGTGAGTCTGTTTCTGTTTTCTGTATAGATTCACTTGTATTATGTTTTAGATTACACATATAAAAGACATCATATGATATTTGTCTTTCTGTCTGACTTACTTCACTTAGTATGATAATCTCTAGGTCCATCCATGTTGCTGCAAATGGCATTATTACATATTTTTATGTTTTTATGGCTGAGTAATATTCCATTGTATGTGTATGCCACATCTTCTTAATCCAGTTGTCTATTGATGGGCACTCAGGTTGTTTCCATGTCTTGTCTATTATGAATAGTGCTGCTATGAACATTGGGGTCCATGTAGCTTTTTGAATTAGAGTTTTTGTCTTTTCCAGATATTTGCCCAGGAGTGGGATTGCTGGTTCATACGGTAAGTCTGTTTTTAGTTTTTTGAGGAATCTATTTTGTTTTCCATAATGGCTGCACCAAGTTACATCCTACTAACAGTGTGGGAGGGTTCTGTTTTCTCCACGCCCTCTCCAGTGTTTATTGTTTGGCCATTCTGACTGGTGTGAGGTGATACCGCATTATAATTTTGATTAGCATTTCTCTAATAATTAGTGATGTTGAGCATCTTTTCATGTGCCTGTTGGCCATCTGTATGTCTTCTTCAGAGAAATGTATATTTAGGCCTTCTGCCCATTTTTTGACTGGATTGTTGTTTTTTGTTGTTGTTGTTATTGAGTTGTATGAACTTTTGTATATTCTGGAAATTAAGCCCTTATCAGTTGCATTGTTGGCAAATATTTTTTTCCCATTCCTCAGGTTGTCTTTTCATTTTGTTTATGGTTTCCTTTGCTGTGCAAAAGCTTTTAAGTTTAATTAGGTTCCATTTGTTTATTTTTGCTTTTATTTCTTTTGCCTTGGGAGACTCATCTAAGAAAATATTGCTATGATCTATGTCAAAGAGTGTTTTGCCTGTGTTCTGTTCTAGGAGTTTTATGATTTCAGGTCTTATATTTAGGTCTTTAAACCATTTTGAAATTATTTTTGTGTATGATGTGTGGGAGTATTCTAACTTTACTGATTTACATGCAGCTGTCCAGCTTTCCCAGCACCACCTGTTGAAGAGACTGCCTTTTCTCCATTGTATATTCTTGCCTCCTTTGCCATAGATTAATTGACTATGGGTGTGTGGGTTTATTTCTGGGCTCTCTATCCTGTTCCACTGATCTCTGTTTCTGTGAAAGGATTCCTCCCATCTAGTTAATTAACACACCTGTCACCTCACATATGTATCTTTTTTAATTTTTATTTTTGCGGTGAGAACATTTAAGTTCTACTCTCAGCAGATTTCAATTATACAGTACAGTGTTATCAATTCTAGATATTTTCGTAAATATTTGTTGAGAGGCTCTTCTAATAATATTCTCAAGAAAAACAGCTTTGTTCTTGTTCTTGTCCACTGAAAAAAAATTTTTTTAATTAAATCAGAGTTGATTTACAATGTGTTAGTTTCTGATGTACAGCATAGTGATTCAATTATATATTCCTTTTCATTATAGATTATTGTAAGATATTAAATATAATTCCCTATGCTATACAGTAGGACCTTGTTGTTTATCTATTTTATAATTGTTCTGGTCCCTTATTTTTTTTTTCCTATCTATAATGGCTTTGTATTAATATAGGTTACTTGGAACTATTTTCTGTGAATTTCCTTTGCTGTGTATTTCCAGGCTGATGAAAATGTGCATGCTATTTAGAAGGCACAAGTGAAGGTGTAGACATTGGTATGCTCTAAGGGAGGATAAAAGACAGAGCCTCTTGCCTCTTGTATAGGTTGTTACTGGTGTACCGCCTTACCATGGTGGTATGGGTGGGCAGCCAGGCATGTACCTCCTTAAACTGCCACCTCCCTCCTCTCTGAATCCTGGACCAGGTTTTGGAGCAGCTCTATGGAGAAGGGGCCCAGCTGCTCCTGCAGCCACCCAGATTATTAAAGACAGAGCTAATAAAAAAGATAGGAGCCCAATTCTAGTTTGTCTTCATTTCCTCCAGTTTGCTCTCTCAGGTGTCGTTTTCCCTGATGTGACCTTTTGAATTTCAGTTGGCCTTTGTTCTCACTCACTTCACGTCCATCTTTCCTTCTTGACTGCTGGTCCTGCTAACTTCAGGCACAACACCAGATGCAGAAGCAGGAGCCTTGTGCAGACTGTTCAACCAAACTGACTCAATAGCATAATATATAGGACCCGCAAGAATAGATCCCTTATTCCATGTCACTCCTAAGTGGTTCTGTGTGTCTGATCAAGCCTTGACTCATCCATTATCTGTGGTCACTGGCCTCTAAGATGGTCCCCAACGGCCCCCACCTCCTGGTATTTACCCCTTGTGTATTTCCCTTCCACATTGTTTCAGGGTTGGTCTGTGTAACTAATAGAATAAAATGGAAGTGCCATTGTGTGCCTTGAAATCTGTAGGTCATGAAAGGCACTGCGGCTGCCTGCTTGTGCCTCTTTCTCTCTTTCTGGAATTTGTTCCTCTAGAAGGAAGGTAGGTGCCATATCATGAGCAATCCTACGGAGATGCCACATTTTGAGATACTGAGGCCTCCTGACAACAGCCATGTGAGTGAGCTTGGAAGCAGATCCTCCAGCCCCAGTAAAGGCTTAGTGACTGTGGCTTTAGCCAACCTTTGTTTTTTATTTAAGCCAGCATCTTGATTGCAGCCTCATAAGGGACTCTGAGCCAAAACCACAGCTCTAATTCACTTCCAAATTCTTGAATTTCAGACACTGTGAGATAGTAAGTGTTTGTTGTTTTAAACCACTAAGTTTGGGGGATGCAGCAATAGGTAATAGTTAAACTATTCAAATGCAGTTATTGAGACCAAAGTCTAAGTGAAAAATCCAAATATTTCTAAAACCATAGAAATCTTGTCACAGCTTTTAAACATATGACTTGCTTACTGAAACAGCTTTTAAACATATTGTTGACTGAAAGCTCTCAGAAACATCATGAGAGGAATATAAAAATAGACTTTTGCTCTAGATTATCATTAAGAAAATTCTTAAGACAATTTAGACACACATGTTTTCTTAGTAAATAAATCATACAGTTTTTTGAAAATAATTACTAAATGATAATGTTTATTTAAAAGCAACCATTCAAATTAAAGTATTTTTTGTTGAAGTTTAGTTGATGTACAAAGTTGTGTTAGTGTCTGGTGTACAGCAAAGTGATTCAGTTGTACATATACATATTCTCTTTCAGATTCTTTTCCATTAGAGATTATTACAAGCTATTGAATATAGCTCCCTGTGCTATACACTATGACCTTGTTGTTTATCTACTTTATATATAGTAGTTTGTATCTGCTAATCCCAAACTCCTAGTTTATCCTCTTCCCCCTAACCTTTCCCCTTTGGTCACCATAAGTTTGTTTTCTGTGTCTGTTTCTGTAAAAATAAATAAACAAAAAACAAACAAACAAACAAAATTTAAATTGCTTAGTAGTAGGAAAAACAAAATAGGTCTCATTTGTTTATTTTTGCTCTTATTTCCATTGCCTGGGTAGACTGCCTTAGGAGAGCATTGCTAAGATTTATGTCAGAGAATGTTTTACCTATGTTTTCTTCTAAGAGATTTATCGTGTCTTGTCTTACATTTAAGTCTTCAAGCCATTTTGAGTTTATTTTTTTGTATGGAGTGAGGGAGTGTTCTAACTTCATTGATTTACATGCTGCTGTCCAGTTTTCCCAACACCACTTGCTGAAGAGACTGTCTTTTCTCCATTGTATGTTCTTGCCTCCTTTGTCAAAGACCATACATCTGTGGATTTATTTCTGGGCTTTCTATTCTATTCCATTGATGCATATGTCTGTTTTTATGCCAATACCACACTGTTTTGATTACTGTAGCTCTGTAGTATTGCCTGAAGTCTGGGAGGGTTATTCCTCCAGCTTCATTCTTTTTATTTAATATTGCTTTGGCAATTCTGGGTCTTTTGTGATTCCATATAAATTTTAGGATTGTTTGTTCCAGTTCTGTAAAAAAAAATATCCTGGGTAATTTGATAGGGATTGCATTAAATCTGTAGATTGCCTTGTGTAGTATGGCCATTTTAATGATATTGATTCAGGAAAAACAAAAGAAAATGAAAACATTAAAAAAAAAAAACCCAACTCTAAGATCAAAATACTTAAGAAAAACATGGAGGATTTTAGAGCTCTTACTTGGGTTTTATTATATTCCATTGAAGTTACTTAAAATTAAATAAAACACCCTAATTAGCACTCTGGTCTCCATTGCCTGAATTTCCTTTCAGGCTGTGTTATGCTATTATTAGAGCTCAATACCCATTACAATTTCTTCTAATTCTTCAATTGCATGGCTTTTTATTGAATGCCACGGGACACACTCCTAATAAAAAACAAGGAAGTAGAAAAAAAAAGTTGAATCAGCCTCTCACATCAGTGAACAAATTTAAATAAAATGAGAATATGCTGCCTCAGCGTCATTCTCATTCTGTTCATTGACTCCACTAGTAAATTTTTTTGAAAACATGGTTTAAGGGAAGATGACTTTAGATATTTTGAATAAAATTAAGCTGTTCCATGATGCTGCAGAAGGGGCCACTCTCCTTTGGAGAGCTACCCTGAGTAAGTCTGTTGCATTTCCTTCCTGCCACCTATGTCTATGTCTATGTCGAGTATCTAAAGAGTTAGGATATTTACAGTCCCTGTCAAAATCAAGTATGAGCAAAAGCTTCAAAAATAATACAGTCACAGTGATTTTATCTTTATTCACGTTTAAATACATCTTTATTCTTTTGTATAATAAAAACATTAATTTTTTATTATATAAGGAGATTATAAATGGGAAGAGTTAAGAATCTCTCTCTCCCTCTTTACTGTGGAATAAATACTTGCAGTCTGGTAGATGGCATTCACTTATTTCTCCATATTTATACAAATCAAGGAATCTACATACACATAAACAACACACCATACATCTAGGTCTCAAGTAATTATGTGTGTTAGATGACTTTATCTCTACATGGATAAATTTGGAGTTTCTGTCTTTTCAGCCAGAAAACAGGAATTATTTTGTTTTCATTAACAGCCATAGCATTTTTGGAAGGCTAGGACACTACCTGCTGTCTCTTACGCAACGGGTGGAATTTGCTGAAAATGAGATAAGCAGTTCCTGACTGCTGCATGCCAGGTTGCCATGTCAGCCGCTGCTTCTGTCACTGGTTTCCATAGAGTGCTTTTAGAGCAAGCCTTGAGGAAATTGGTTTTGACACTGGTGTTTTATAATACATAGGAACCTGGTGACAACAGTTGATGGCAGATGCCAGGAACCGGTGGAATGGGAACTCTCAGAAATCTCTGAAGCCTCTCTAGGAGGCTTTCTATGTTGCCTCCTAATTTCACCAATTTCTTCCCTCTATGGTACTTAGGAGCCTTATTCCACTCAGAGATGTCACCTCCAACAAGTTTTAGGTCTCTCTTTCTAAATTCATTATCAATTACTGCATAAAAAATTACCTCAACACTTAGTGTCTTAGAACCACACTTATGATCTCACAGTTTCTGTGGATCGAGAGTCCAGGCACAGCTTAGCCGGATGACTCAGCTCAGGGGTTCTCGCAGGCTGCGAAGTGTCAGCTAGGGCTGTCATCATTTCAAGGCTTGAATAGGGAAGGATCTGTTTCCAAGCTCACTCACAAAGCTCTTAGGGATCACTTCCTCTCTGGCTGTTGGCCAATGACCTCCTTCAGTTCCTTGCCACGTGGGCCTCTCCATCAGGCAGTTCACAACATGCCAGCTGGCTACATCAGAGCAAGAAAGAGCAAGAGAGAGTGCAAGACAGAAGCCAAAGTCTTTTATAGCCTAATCTTGGAAGTGACATCCCATCACTAATGCCACATTTTATTATTAGAAGCAAGATGCTAGGTACAGCCCACACAAGGGGAAAGGATTACACAGGGAGTGGATACCAGGAAGTAGAGGCCCTCTTAGAAGTTGCCTACCATGCCATTTTTTTCCATCATCTCAAAGATTCTTTACATCCCAGTGAAATGTTTGGAGGCCACTTGTGATTGCAATTTTAAAAATAACTTTTAATTTAAAAAAACATTTTTCCTTCTTCTTTATACATCTTATTGGGTCTAAATCTAAAATCTTACATTAATTAGAAGTTAGAAATTATTTGGAGCATGGGAAATTTAAATCTTGTCACAACTTGTTCATTCGTATTTTTTCAGATTTTTTTTAATTTTAATTTCAAATTAAAAGTCACTGAGTTGATCAAATATTGTTTTGTTATCTTTTTTAGTGTTTTCATCAGCTGTAGTTACACACCTTTTTGCATTCCTGGCATCGGTTAATGTGTGATCTTCTCTCCCTCTCTCTGTCAATTGGTCAATCTCATTAGTTTGTAACTTTCATGAGTCTTTGCTAAGAACCAACTTTTGACTTATTTCATCTTCTGTTGTATGTATGCTTTCTCTATGATTAATTATCCTTTAAAATTTTCCGTCTTGCATTTTTCTTTGTGTTTGTTTTGTTCTCATTTCTCTAACTTCTTAAAATAGATGTTTAGCTCATTAACTTTCAGCTTTAAAAATACTAAGCTTGATGATATCCCAACCTTTACAAGAACTATATCCCAGGTCAATAAATGGAAATGTTACTAAGCATATCAGGAGTTCCTTTGTGCCTTCCCCTAATCATTAAGCCTCTTCTGCTTTCCAAAGGTAAGCTTTGCTAGGCCACATCAGAGCAGTGGTTAGTCTGGGGCTAATTTTCCCCACCATTTTGAAGCAAAATCTTCTGAGTAATCTTCCTTTGTCCTATGAATTATGAGATTCCCTAGCCTGGCTGGTGGGAACAGGCACTATGCCTAAATATTTAAGAGATGTGAGCACTGTTCCCTCTAATTCTTTCAGGTGGTTTTCTCCCTGGCCTTGGGTAGTTTCCTCATGTGGAAGTACTGATCAGTACTCTGAGGAACACTTGATCTCTGCAGGTCTCCTGGATTCTCTCTCTGTGCAGCTCTTTCCTCTCCATTAGTCTGTCCTGCAAACTCCAGCCTCTTTGTTCTCCCTGGACTTTTAGCTCCATCTTGAAAATTCAGGGAATCTATTAGGCTCCGCTTGGCTTCCCCTCCCTGTACATGGCTTTGACACTCTCTCAAGGCAGCAACCAGGGATAACCACAGAGCTCACCTCATTTGTTCCCCACTTCTCAGGAATCACTGGGCTTTCTTACTTTCTGTCCAGTGTCTTCAAAGCCATTATTTTTTTTCCATTTTTTTAATTTTGTTTTTTATTGAAGTGTAATTGATTTACAATGTTAGTTTCAGATGTACAGGAAAGTGATTCAGTTATTCATATACAAACATATATATTTTTCAGATTCTTTTCCATTATATGTTATTACAAGAAAGTGAATTTAGTTCCCTGTGCTATACAATTAGTCCTTGTTGTTCATCTATTTTATATTAAAACTATTATTTTTTGCTTGTTTTGTTTTTTGTTATTATTTTTGATTTTTTTCTTGTAAAAGAATAAATTCAGATCCCGACTCCATCTTTGACAGATGTAGAAGTGCCAGAGTATATAATGAATATTTTAAAGAATGTTAAACCAAGTTTTTTTCTCTGCCTCAATATTAGAACAAATCCATTGGCTGTCATTTCTAGTACACTCTACACCATTGTTACTCATATAAAGACAATTGCCATTTCATCTGGTGAGCTAAATCTCTACCATCTTATAACTCAAGGCTAGTTAATCTTTTGAGAGGATGCTACCTTTGAAGAACTGATTAATGCTGTGGACCTTCCTCCTGGAAAAAGAAAAATGTACTAAAATCTAAACTTTTGTATTAAATGTCAGAGAGTTCAAGGAGCTCAGGAAGTTTAATAACAGATCCTACGTGGAGAAGTTTTTCTGTGCCTTTTAGCAGATTTGGAGCAAAGTCAGTTCCTCTGCTCTCTCACCTGTCTCTGGTCATCTTTAGGTGAAACTGCTACTTTTGTTGATGCAATTAATGTATGTAATTAATGTCTCCTTCTTTATATGAATAGACAAAGATAACAAATGTTTGAGGAAAGCTTCCAACATGAAAGACAAAAATAAACTGAAACTAGATAAAAATGATGTTGTAGGAAACAAGATCATGCAGGCAAAAGCAGAAACTTCAACTAGATATAGTAAATATATTCAGAGAATGTGATTATTTTGTAATGTATAGAAATATCAAGTAAATCAACTGTACCTCAATTAAAAAATATCAAATCACTAAATTGTGCACCAGAAACTAACATAGTGATGTAGATCAGTTATACTTCAAAAATAAACAAACAAACTTATAGAAAAAGAGAACAGATTTGTGGTTACCAAAGGTAGGGACAGTGGGGAGGGAATTGGATGAAGGCAGTCAAAAGGCACAAACTTCCAGTTATAAGATTAATAAGTACTAGAGATACGGTGTACAGCATGATTATATAATTAACACTGCTGTATGTTGTATATGAAAGTTAAGATAGTAAATCTTGAGTCCTCATCATGAGGAAAAATATTTTTTCTCTTTTTCTTTTTGTATCTATATGAGATGATGGATGTTCAGTAAACTGACTGTGGTCATCATTTCATGATGTATGTAAGTCAAATTGTTATGCTGTGCACCTTCAACTTACACAGTTACTATATGTCATTTATATCAACAAAACTGGAAGAGAAAAAATTTAAATATATATATATTCAGAGAAATAAGAGAAAATGTTGATGAAATAACACTCATTGGAGATACTGTGTACCCAGAACTGGAAAAGAATGCACATGTGAAGCATACGAAGAAAAAAGTTGTCTTGGATATGAAACATATCAGCCCCAAAGTAGAAGTTCAGAAAAATAAAGTCAATAAAACCTCCCCCAAATTGGGGAAAAAGTCAAAGAGGTGGGAAGTTGGAGAAAACATGTAAGAATATCAAAGGGTCAAACCAGACAGTTCATATCTGATTTGTAAAAGTTACAGAAAGAAAGTGCAGAGGGGAAAACCACTAGGAGGGCATTCTCCCAGCAAATATAAGAAACAAATGACAGAGACAAATATCATATTTCTTAGCAGTCAGAGGCAGAAATATCAATATTAAGGGACCCAGCAAGCCCAGAAGAGAGAATACTAAAGACCACACCAAGTACCACCATCACAAAATCGTTTAATGCAAAGGCAAAACCATGCAAGTTTCAGGAAGAAAAATAAAAATAAGCAAAGAGCAACAACACAGAACAGGTTACTTACAAGTGCTGGAGATTATCATGACACAGAAATTCCCAACAGTAACATCTGGAAACTAGAAGACAATTTGGGCAAAATTCTTTAAAAAAAAAATAGAGATAGTGATAGAGATATAGATAGATGCAGATAGTCAAACTAGAATGTTATAATGATTTAAACTGGCGAACAACTGTGAGGGTAAAATAAGACATTTTCCCACTTACAAAAACAACTTACTCTCAAAATAATTTACCATCCACGGAAACTCTCAGGAAACTACTGAGGGATGAAGTGTACCAAAGGAAGGCAACACACCAAGAGAGTAGAAAAAACAAATTCCAGAAGCCAGGAAAGAAGAGCTCTAGCTCAGATGAAAAGCAAAGAGAAGTTCCAGAATGAAAGCAAAGGGAAATCTCAAGACGATTGTTGTACAATAGACTAATCAAGACTGAAGTGGGTGAGGGTCACCAATAAAGAAAAATCCATAAAGAAAAGATAAATGATATATTAAACTCTGTAAACAATATGGGTGAAATACATTTTCCGGAGCTTATAGAGCATTTGGGAGGAATGAAAAATAGGCACATGAAAAGACAAAGCAAATAAAAATGAAAATACTTTTCTTCAAGAAAATCATGTTTTACAGGCAAGGATCTATTATCATTATCCACTATTTGACTTGGTAATTGAAAATCTTTGTAACGTCAAAATCATATGAATCTTGAGTTACCCTTGAATTGTGATAGGATTATATTGGAAACACGAAGGGAAGAAAATTGGAGGGAGGTAGAATGGTGTAACATATGAAATTCTCAATTGGCAGAATAGGAAAGCAAGACACAAGTTAATAAACTGATAAATCAACACAATATGCATCTTACTTAGAAAAATGGTAAATATGAAGAGAATGCTAAGAACTGGAAATGATTGTCTCTAGAGGCAGGAGTTGTGAGGACAGGAAAAAGGTAGAACAAGAGGCTGCTCCTTGAACTATGTGCATACAAATCCGTTTATAAAACAATAGTTATCAAAGAAAAAATAAGATGGCAGAGATGTTGATACCCCATCCCATGTCCCCTTGGCCCACACAGCAGTCCACACTCTGACAGCTCCCTACCTCAAGGGCTTGAGTGTCTCTTCTTCTCCAAGGGTTTTCTTGCCAGCAGGGGACAATGCTTACTGCAAATGAGAGCACTGGACAAGTGTGGAGTCCCTAATACGTCTGGTCCCAGCCCTCAAACAACAGGTACGGTTGTAGATGGTTAAATGTTCCAGCCTTTTATCACCCAGAGGAAGGTGATTCTGACACATGTTTCTCAGGTGGTCCTCAACAGAGTGAGCCCTTGCTGCCCACAGTGATTACCTACCCGTTACCCTGTTGGCTCTTTTTCACTTTCTTCACTTTCTTCACTTTCTTACTTATGCTTCCTTGGATCACCTCCCAAAAAAACTACATTCACCCAAGTCCTTTCCTCCATATCTAATTTTGGGGGAACCCAAACTAAAACAGATGACTAGAAGAGGTTGGTCAATTATACCTACTTTTATGCCTCTCTTTTACTGTTTTGTTGTTATTATTTATTTTCATCTTGCTATTGCCTTATAGCAATTAAAGAACTCTACTTCTGTGATTAACCATTAGAAAACTAAGGTCACTAGATCCATGCATATCATAAGGAAGATTTATGACATGTAATCAAGAATTCCCAAACAGAATTCAAAGTTTTTCTTCAATGTATGTGGTGAACGATTTATCACCCACTCTGCTTGAACTTCAGTGTATCTCCTAACAGCTTAGAAATACATAATGGTATACATAGACTACAATAATATTGAGCATAGACAAAATAGCTTTATTTCCTTTTTTCTTTGCTTACTGATCTGTTTGTGGTAGTTTTCAACATGTCCACAAATTCTTTGCACTTCTCTTATTAAGTGGTTGGGTCTGTGTCTTTCCTCTTTGAATCTAGATTGACCTTAGTGATTTGCTTTTCATAATACAGAAGGAATGATGCCATGTGAATTTTGAGATGAGATTAGCTGTCCCTTGTTTCTGTTTTGCCTGGTTCTCTTGGAAGACTTGTTCTCTGTATGCCCTCTTCTGGGACACTTCCTCTCAAAAAGTAAGCACTGTGCTATGAGAAACCAAAACCATTAAGAAAGGCTGTGTATTAATGTTTCAGTCAACATTCCCAACTGAGCCCACAGCCTTTTAGTAATACCAACCTGTGTGCCAGACATGTACATGAAGAAACTTCCAGATGATTATAGCTCTCAGCCATGAAGTCATCCCTAATCTTTGAGTCTTGACAGCTGAGGGCCCAGACATCATGAACCGGAGTCACACCACCCCTGCTCTTCTTTATCTAAATGTCTAATCCACAGTCTGCACAGAGTTAAATGATTGCTTTACTCTAAAAAAGTTTCTGGATGATTTGTTACATGGCAAAAGTAACTGGGAGACATTAACTTACATTAAATAGTTATTGAAAATGCATGTTGTGGTATATGCCATTTAGCTAAGCAAAAATTTAAAGTGGGTGGGGAGGGTATAGCTCAGTGGTAGTGTGTGTGCTTAGCATGCACGAGGTCCTGGGTTCAATCCCCAGTACCTCCATTAAAAATAAATAAATAAATAAATAAATAAATCTAATTACCTCCCCCCTAAAAGAGTGGTAATAAATACTTTGAAACACATGAAATATTAAAAAAAATTAAAGATAAAGTTCTTTGATCATTCCAGTAACTGACCACATTGCTAACGAATTCTGGGTCTGTCCACATCCATTGTCCTTTTGGGGTCAAGAGAAGCACGTCTTCTCCTTCAAACAGCAGGATAGAAAAACCCAAAATTAGAGAGGAAAGGGCATAGCACACATGGTTATTAAAAATGTCTGAGCTGAGGAAGAGCACATAATTAGTACTAAGGAAACCTGCACCATATATAACAGAGGAAATAAATTCAGAGCTTCCATTTGTGCAGAGTACTGGGTATTTACTGGAGCAACTGGCTGTTATGAAAGAGTCTTTTTTTTAATCACCATGGCATCCAATGTAATGTTCCAAAGGGATTAATTTGGTAGGAAATTAAATGCTTCGCCTAGATACAAGATCTTTTAAAATTATATATGTGCCAAATTGTGCTAAAATAATTGGGTAGCTAAGGACATCTGCTGCAATAAATTCAAATAGTGAATATTCAATTTAAATTAATACCAGACACCAGATCAAAAAGAGTCTTTATACTTCTGCTTTGCATGGAGAAGAGCCCGAAAATAGTTCATTTTAACTATTAAAAAGATTACTTGAGGAAAAATAACTGCAGTAGTCTAATCATGAATTAATATCATGAAATGTTATTTTATGAAGTAGGGCCACAATTTACATTAAAAGCACATCTAAGGGCTTTGTGGTCAATTCTTAGATTGGATTATACCATCTTGGAGCCAGCAAGATACATTTTAGGATGTGATCTTATTTTACTCTGATATGTGGGAAATAAACTGTTCCAACTGATTCCTGTTTACTTGCTTCAGAGCTCAGATAGATGCCAACACCTCACTGTCTATACCAGGTTAAATACACCTATGCAAGCTAGTTATTAGTGCCTACTACTGCATAAAGGATAGTCTATTTGCTTTGCAGAATTTTCTTGATTAAATTTAGTAAAAGCATTAGTTGAAGTCACTGTGTATCGTGATTTATATGGACCAGAGGCTGTCAAGAGCTAGCATGCAATCAACTGTTTTTAGATAAAGCCTAATTTAACTGAGAGATGTTTACAATCTCATTATCTAATACAGCTACATAATCTTCTTGAGACATCATAAAGTTTGAAAGATGCCAATACCTACGTCCTTTCAGGGCATATTTATGACTTCAGTATTCCTGAAGAAATACCCTCGCAGAGTTCCCCCCACCCACTCACCCTTTGCCGCCTTTCTTTCCTAAGGAGTTTTCATTGCTGGAGCGCTTAAGAAACAAAGAACGCATAACTTGATATATGAATGGGAAATTCCAGCTGGCACTGATTGTACTTGTTAACCGTGTTACCTGGGTCAATGTAGCAGGCTTGTCTGAATTCTAGCTGCTGCTTCTATTGAGTGGGGGGAAAATAATACCTACTTTACATGACTACTTGAAAACAAAATGAAACACTTTTAGAACAACCAGTGTAACTTGACACATGTTAGTTTCAACCCTCTCCCATCAGCTAACCCAGTGCCCCCAAGTTATGATCACATCTGCCAAACTCTAGACAAGGACTAATGAGAGCTAGATTTACAGAACAGCATTTTGAGCAGATTTAGGTAGTATTTTGTCACTGACTTGAGGAGAAGATGAGAGAGAGAATGGAATTGAACATGACTAAAGATTTTCCAGTTGTAGAATCCAGAAATGAAATATGTGTATGTGTTATTCTTTAGCATCTCATAATAATCAATGCATAGTGAGTTTTTGTGATGAACCAAATATTATTGTAAGGGCTATATATGTTTTACTTTTTTTTTCTATGAGATAGGTAAAATTATTTCCTTCATTTAACAGAGGTTGTAGCAGTTTGTCATAGCTAGAGAGGTTTAGAAGCGTGCTCAGAAGATCTTGTAATTAGGGGAGCCAGAATTTGAACCAGGCAATCAGATGCCAGAATCCATGCTTTTGACCACTCCTTAAACTAGTTATTAAATAGATTCTCAAAAGACATTAGTCTAGTCAATCTGGGGTTATAACCAGGGAGGGGAAGGAGAGAAATAGAGGTCCTGTCTTGTTATAAAATTCTGAGAAGAGTTTCAAGAACAAAGGGAACTTCAGAGTTATCTGCCATGAGGAGGTCAATTTGGAAGATGAGAGAAATGGCAGCTCTGAAATTGGCTGTTAGGCGGTGACATCTAGAGAAAGTTTGTTTTAATGGTATACATGGACAGTTGCTTTTGGTGGGCTTACAAGTGTTTGGATATGAGGAAGAAGGGATAGTAAATATTGAGTACTTTCTTACATTAAATTGAGTTTTAAAATAGAAGGAAAGAAATTAACTGGTATCTAGAAAAGTAGATTCGGATTTTCTTTTAATTACTTAATACAAAAATACTTACTGATCACTTACTATTTTTCTGGCACTATGCTGGACACTAGGGTTATATGAATGGACACAATAGAAGGATGGGAGATACTTTGAGGTCCTTTGTGGGCCATGAGAAGAAGAGACCAGTAGAAGAAAAATAAACAGAGCATTTTCTCTTAGATAGCAAAAGTGACCTGCCTCTGGTGGCATTGCTTGTGCTATCACTGAACACAAAATCAGCTATAAAAACACCTTCATTTTTGTATGACAAGAAATGATCTTATGAGTTGCTACTTCCGGTGCTCAGAGATGACTTCCTGTCATGAGACACTAGGTAGTAATTCTGATCCCATGCAATCAATCCATCCAGACTTCCATGTTAGTATAAAGATGGTGTTGAGTAAATCTCTTACAATATATGTGTTAACCATATGCTTTGTACTATTCAGCTTAGCCTTTAAGAGGGAGCAGAATATGCCACCCCAGATTGTGCCACTTTGGCATGTGGATTGTTTCAAGCTGAAGACAGTCGAGGCCCAGAACACTCAGGAACAGCTTTTTACCTCCTTCCCAGCTGCCTAAAAAAAAAAATTAGATTTAGACTTACACAAGTGAGAGCTGTTACCAAAAATAACTTTTTATATCAGAAGGCCTTCTCTGCATGGCATGGCAAACATGTGTTTACCAAACATCTGATAGTCTCATCTTCCTGTGAATTATCTTCCTCCCTTTTGAGACCCCAGACCTCTGTCCCTTAGCTCAGGATGATATAGAAGCCTCAATTGCCTGACTGCTGGAAGGTCTCCTCTGTATGCACGGGACTCCCATAAGTACAAACTTTGTTTTTCTCCTGTCTTATCTGTCTTATCTCAATTTAATTATTAGACCAGCCAAAGAACCTGGAAGGAAAGAAGGGAAAAGTTTTCTGCCCCTACATCTTCTACGTAGTTGCTCTTTTGACTTTTTAAAACTTAAAACATTTCCTCAAATACTTCACTTTGTAAAGTTAGTACTACCAGAAACAGTTCTAAAATTGTGCAATGAATTAGTGAACAGACAAAAGCAAAAATGAAAAAAACAGAAGACCTGACATTGTCTATATGATCAGGCATTAGAGACTTTATAAAATCCCAACATTGGCCATTATGGACATATAAGGGGTAATATGCAAAGCTTTGGGTGAGACAGAAGTATCCTGCTATTTTCAAAATAATGGAGTTCTGGTAAAATTTTTAAATAGATATTTTAAAGGCAGATATTTAAACGTGTGGACTTGGAAAGAAACTAAGGGAGGGTGACGAGGTGGAACAGTAAAGCAAAATTTTCAGAACATGTGTGACTTCTCTTATTTAGCACTAAACTCTTAAAAGGAAGAGAGACTAGGAGAATATCAGGGTACGAGAAGCCCAGGTATTTAAGTGATGAAATTTAAAGAGTCTAATCAGTAGGAACACCATAAAGAAGAACGCTATTAGAGTGATTTCATTTTTATTACTACTTATAAGTATGTCATTTCATTATGAGGCCAATGGACCAGTGAAATATGCTTTCATTGGCAAATTTACTCATTCACATTCTGTGTGGTTCCAACCTTCCATGGTCACTTGTTTCACTGGATATTATGCCATTTCTTTTCTTTTCTTTTTTTAATATCTTTTTTTCTTTACATCCATTTAAATCTACTTGATTTTTATTCTGTCTTCTGGAATGAGACTTTTATCATCTAGCAGAGGAGAAATGGTCATGATTATTGGTTCAAAGGACACATTTGAGATTTCTTTTAAAATTTTTATTTTAAAAATAATTAAAATATTTTAATAAAAATTGTGAAGAATGCTATATAGTGCCCTTAGTTATGGAGGCTCTCAGGCTGCCAAAGAAAAAATAAGGTCAAATGAGGATGTTGTTAATTGCTTTTAGGTCTTCTCTTTAATTATCCCTGTCCTTCCTGCTTCTCACACTCTTTTTCTCCTTTCTTAAGTCTTTTTTTTCCTATTTTTTTAATTAATTTATTTTTTAATTCTTATTTTTTATTGAAGTGTAGCTGATTTACAATGTTAGTTTCAGCTGTACAGCAAAGCAATTCAGTCATACATACATACATATTTTTTTTTTCAGATTCTATTCCATTACAGGTTATATTATTTTTGAAGAAGCAATAGATGTGACTAGCACAGAACTAGCTCATTTGTTTATTTTAAAAAACAAATAAGGAAAACAACACCAAAACAAACACATGAAAAACGTTTTAGTAAAAAAAAAAAAGGTAAGTAAAGCAGAAAAAAAAGAATTCTAACAATTGCCAACTGAAGTAATTTGGTATTGAAGACCATTTACAATCTGATGGGAATCATATTTTAAACCTTGATCAGCTGTAATGCAATTTTTTGGCATAGTTTTGTGTCAAGAATCATATATGGATATCTCATACCTAAATAATTTTCACTGATTAATTCTATTCATATCCAAGTGTGCTGTTGTCAGTCACTTTTTTTTTTAAATTCTAAATTTTACTCATTTTTTTTCTTACCTTTGTTTTTCTTTCCCCTTAAGGGAGGCACTGGAGGTTGAACCAAGGACCTCATGCACACCAAGTATGTGCTCTACCACTGAGCTATACCCTTCTCCCCCTTTCAGTCACTTTTTATAACAAGGATTTTCTCATCTGGTTTGATGCAAGCACAGTCATTTTTTTTAACCTTCCAATCAGAATATATAAACACGTATGGATTTATCTGTTCAAAATTAGGTCAGCAGGATTTCTCAAGCCATTGTGCAAACCTTTACTTCTAAAATTGGAAGTAAAATTTCCTGGGTCCATATTAACAATTGAGTATTGAAAGTAAAAATTAAAAATTTTAAATGCTTATGGTTCAAGATGGCATATGTGGAAATATCTGTGTGTTTTGTACATGCTTTATTTTATATCTATAAAGGCATTAAGAAATAAGAAAAAAATATATTGTAGCCTAGTTAGTCTTTTATGTATTAGTCCTCTGCCATAACATCCAAGTCTCAAATGGGTAGAGGAAAAAGTACTGTTGGACAGATGCAATAGTCTAATGTGACTAACAACATACAGTCATCCTATTATTGGGATGAACGCCTGCACTAGAACAATATTTCTTCCCCTTCCTAACACTCAGCTGTCCTTTTCTTCTCATTGAGTTGCTAGTTTCTTACCAGGTCAAATAGGGAAAAGCACAACATTTATGTTGCGGCAATCCTGTTATTTAATTTCTCCTGGCGCTCTAAATTATAACAAACATTGTATAGAATGAAATCCTAAAGCCATGCCATTTTGAATACCAGGACCAAATGCCTGTGGTTTCTCAAAAGTAAATGCTAGGGAAAGAGCAAACCCACATGAAACCCTTTTAATCTTGCAGACAGGACTTGAATATTTGGAAAGGTCAGCAGTTCTGAGCAAAGTGTCTCATTTCAGTTAGTCTAGTTTCTGAGTGAGAAATCTACAAAGTGAAGAAGTGATCAAATTCCTATTTACCCTGCCCTTTCTTGCTTTGTCCTCTTATAACTGTAGGGTATTTAGAGAAACTCCTAGTCATAGGGAGGTCTGCTGAGAATGACGGCTTCAACGCATGTGATGCTCTCCCTCATCCTAATTGAGGCCTCTTCTTTGGGATTATTTTCTTTACCCGAACAAGGACGGTGCAGGCTTGTGCTGAATAAGTAAAAAAATAATTGACTTCATTTTCTTTAACTTCCCTTAGAGGAATTTCAGACTGATTAGATGAAAGTTTCTGTAATTATTTTTAAGGCTGTTTTACATGATCTTTTCAAGATGATGGAAAAAAAAAATAAGTCAAAGGAAGAAAAAGGATCAGTCAATACAAAATATTCAATGAAAAGTACTGGAGAGAAAGACAGATGTACCTTATTATAATGGGTACATTAATATTATATTTACGAATAGTAAATAGAAATACAGAAAAATCTTAGTGAGCTTTCCTGAACTATGGCATTTTAAGTGCTTTATCTTCTTATGTTGTGTCTATTTTATAAGTTTCTAACAATAAGCAATTTTTTTAATACATTCAGGAAAAATGTACACTTAAAAAAGTAGTCAGGGGCTACTTGACCTCAAGTGACAATCATTTTAGATACTGTATATGGAACATTTCCATTTTAGGAGGCCCGATGACTTCACACTTTCCATGTATAGAAGAAAATATTTTTTAATATTCTTTACTGATAGGTGGTATTCAAGTTTATACAAAAACAAAGAGGCCATTTCTGCTGGTTCAACTCCCATCTTCATTTTCACGTCAGAAGTACGCCTAGGCCCCTTGACAGTCCATCAGTCTCTTATCTGAAATGATTACTTTAACAGTATCCCCCAAGGCTTATCGTGTCATTTTGTTTGACCTTCAGTTAACTAACTCCTGCTGATTTCTTTAGTGGTCTCCCAAGACAGGTTTCCCTTCCTTACATAGAGTGTAATGGAGACACTCTCGTAAGTTTTTCTTTTTTACTACGTCTCAAAAATCCCATTAACAGAGTCTCTATTGTAATACTCATCTAATTATAACATGCTCCTTGCTGAGCTCAGAGGGTCAGCATTCTAATAAAACTGTGGTCCCGTACTGAGAAGTGGAAAGAAATAACTGTCATTCTCACTTCAGTAGTAAATTTTAATAAATTAGAGTCTGCAGAATTTTAAATCCACTTGGCAAAGGTAAAGTGAAAGGGTGAGTCTCCTACTGATGTGGGCATGAACTAGGGATACAGAAATATCCTGCCTCAATTGTAACTGGATTCTGATTTATGTGTCCTAACCAAACTGGTCAAATGCTCTTTTTAAGAGAAATCCTGGGATCCTCTGCCTCTGTGGCTCTGCTTATTCAATTCTCTTCTTCCTGAAGGCATTTTCCTTCTATCACTGTTTGTCCAAATCCTTCTGTTTCTTCAAAATTCTCCACAAATATTGCTGTACTTTAATTTCACATAGCCAAAAATGTTTTTGCCTCTGAACGTAATAGAATTTTGTCTGCACTAGCTTAGGCATGAAGGTCATTTTCCATCTTGCATTCATTGGTTTCTGTGTCCATCTGTGATGGGGCCTGCGGAGATAGTCAGTGATGAAACAGAGAGACTACATTTCCCAGACTCCTTTGCAGTCAGGTTTGGGGCAAGTGACTGGGTTCGAGCTATTGGAATGTGCACAGGCCTGGTTCATAAAGTATCTTAAGTGATCCGACTCTCTGTCTCTCTCTCTCTGCTCTTTGGACTCCTGAATATAGAATCTAATGAAGAATCTGAGGAGTCCCTTTAAAATAGTGGAGCCATAAGATGCCAGGACTGGGATCCCTGGGCCAGCACGTGGAAGACTTCCTGCTGAAAACATATTTCAACTGTCAAGTGAATAGGAAAACTTGATTATATTATGATAGCTCTGGGGATTATTGTTGTTAGCAGCTAGCACTAATGACCTTGGTTAATGCAATACGTTATACCCTCCTTATAGGATGACTTAACTATGTCCCAATGGCCCCTCAAACATAGCACTTACCAAATAGAAACTAAGGTTATCAACTATATTAGTTTGCTAGGGCAGCTGTGACAAAGTACCACCAACTGGGTAGCTTAAAATAATGGAAATTTACCCGTAGGAAAGAATCCTTCCTTGCCTCTTCCTAGTTTCAGGTGGTGGCTGTTAACCTTGGCAGGCCTTGGCTTGCAGCTACATCATTGCGGTCCTGCCTCTATCGTCACATGGCATCCTCCCTATGTATCTTTGTCTTTACATTGGGCTTTCCTCTTTTTAGAAGGACACCAGTCATACTGGAGTAGGGCTCACCCTAATAACCTCATCTTAATTTGATTATATCTGCCAAGACTCTATTTAATCAAATAAGGTTGCTTTCACCAGTACTAGGGGTTAGGATTTCAATATATTTTTGGTGATCACAATTCAACTCATAACATCAACCCACTATTCAGATTAACAGAATCACTAGCATCTTGTCACTTGGTACTGGAACTTAAAAAGTCAATCAGTATTTATAGCTCCTTCTTATACTTCTTTGGTATATCACATCAATATAGTATAAGATTTCTCCCTTCAACTTCCTTTCCTATATATTCTATCACTGATGTAGATTTAGTCTCAGTGGTTTTTTTTTGTTTGTTTGTTTGTTTCTTTTCTCCTTTCTGGAGACAAATTTCATTCTCTTTCTCTACACTTTTTCCAGAAATCTTAAAACCAAATTAATCATGTAACAGTTCTGTTTAAAAAAAATTTAATGGCTCCAATTATACTTCTTCCTCCTACCAGTAGCCCCCAAATGCACAATCTCTTTTCACCATGATCTCCACCATGGTCATGCTTTAGTTTTTTGTTTTGTTTTGTTTTTCCTTATTTACAGTGCCTGTGATGCAAATGACTTATGAGTATCTCAGGTGAGAAGTAGCTAGTAAATGGGTAGTTAAAGTGGTTAAGACCAAAGGTTATCCAAAGAGATTATAGATTCAATGTAACAATAGTGCTTTTATAAATCTTCAGTGTTTGCAGAGAACACTGATAGGCATTATCTCCTCTGAGATTCAAGATTCACAGCCATCCTATAAGATAAGCTAATAATCAAATTTTTGATTAAGGAACTGATATTGAGAAGTCTAACTAGTTCAAGGAATCCCAGGTATTCATTAGCACAGATAGATTTCATCCCCAAATACTTTTACTAGAAATTTCATTCCTTTTCACCACAGCAATCTTGCCCAAGAGGACAAAGTGCATACATTTGAAGATCTCTTGGGTCTAAGTGCTAGCATAGGAAAACAGGGCATTCAAGGATAATGGCCAAGAGGAGTCTGACATTTAGAAGGGTGATCAGTGAACAGTAATGTTAGGAGAGCAAGGAAGGAAAATGGTTCAAGTAGAAAAAGATGATAAATAGTAATGTATTACAGAAGTATCATGTAAAAATTTATCTTGAAAGTCACAATAAGAGCAGGACAAAAACAGTCAATTAATGAAGCAATAAAACGTGAAATTAGTTGACCATGGTGAGTTGACATCAAGGCGTAAATTATGGCTCAGAAAAAACTGAATGAGCAACCAAAAACACTGTGTAAGAGATGTGCTTTGTAAATACTGTGGATAGTAAACATTATTAAGACATGTAAGGAAGAATAATGAATGTTATCGTATTGATAGGAAAATAAAAGACATTTTGAAAATCTACATCAGACTAAAGTTATTCCATTAGTTTAACTCTTGGATCTACCACTGAGTGATATTGGCTAAAATAGTTTACCTTTCATAGATTTTTTTGTCTGTTTTATTTTTATTTTAATAAGCTACTTGTAAATTATAAAAAAAATTGGATTTCCATAATGATTTTTAGATTTTATAGCTATATGCATATAATGAAGCAAAACAGTTATTATTTAAAATCCTTATAGAAGAGAAGGTTTTTATTTGATGCTATTAAAACTTTTTTTTAGCACTTTGCTTCCTTTTTCCATTAAATAATTTTTATAAGGCAATGCTTAATCATGTGAAATTCCTTATGAACATAACTAATAAATGAGATGGTAGAGTTGACCTTGACAATAGAATTGGATTGGGAATTAGACTTCATCTGGATAGATTTTAGAGCATATTTAAAGTGCTGGGAGTTGGCTCATAATTGCAGAAGACTGAGGAATGAATGGCAAAAATGGATTTTTATGTTCAGGGACCTGATGTTAAAGGAAAAACGATATATGGTGGCACTGGCTGGAAAATAAACGTCTGTTCTAGGAATAATTGAACATATTGTGGTGATGGGAAAACGTCTATGGCATAAGAACAACTAAAGGCACTAAGGAGGGAGGATTACTGATGAACCAAGTTTTGTAAGAAGCTGTCAGAAATAGAGGGCCAGGTATTTGTCAGACAAAACTGACACTAAGAATAGAAGTTCCTTCTAGAAGTCTGGGAATGGTCTCTTATATCTGCCTTTAGTCACTGATTTTCTGTTCCATTCTATTCTTTAAAGCTTGGGTAGCTCTTCATTTTTCTCAAAATATTTGTTTTTATAAAAGTCATACCACTTGTCTAATATCTGTAAAAGAGAATCACTATTAGCAAGTCCTTTGATGAGTAGTTTATTTTTAGTTCTACTGTGATAATGTGGTTTCAGTAATGCAAAATGCTGTGCTACAGCTGTCAGCTTCTGAAAATATTGAATCCGTATATCCATTTTGAAAATATTGAATACTGACTTCTTGATCCAAAGGAAAAATGGAGACCTTGAAATAATAGAGCAGTTGAGATTGTGGGAGTCAGATGGACGTGAGCGTGGTTTCTACTCCTTCTACTTACTAGACACGGATCTTGAAAGTATTACTTAAACTAAGTGTCAGTTTCATAATCTATAACTTGGAGAAGTTTCAAACTCATAGGGTTGGATAGTAAAATATTAAAATGGAAACTGGCACCCAAGAAGCAATATATTGCAGCAGTGATTTCTATTATTATTTTAATATTCTTTCTTAGCTGATGTACATGATTATAGGTGAAAGATTCTAATAAGGATGATTTTGTTCTCTTTATGTGTGTTTCATTTTGTTTATATGGAAGCAAAATATTTTAAAAGATTTAAATAATTATTAAAAGTATACTCTGATACTATGTTCAGAAATATAATGTAATAAATAACAATAACACAAACAACAATTTAATTTATATTCACATGGTACATGTTCTTAGGGCTTTATAAAAAGCCCCTGTAAATTAAATTAGTCTCTTCACATTTGAATTATTTGGTCTCAGGGTATATAATTTGTGGCATCATTATTCCTTCAGGTAAAACTGAAATAAAATGCTTAAGTCTACCAGTCAAGTAGAGAATGAGAGATAACCTATTCCAAATGGTTTTGATTTCCTATTTACATGCAGAAAGGAGTAGTTCATTAACACCTGAAAAATTTAAAAACTAGGTCAGAAATAAGGGTTGCAAAAATCTCCAAAGATTCAGATGATATCTCTGAGGTGCTGATTAAACCTGAATAAAACATATTCCTAAGAATTAATGTTCTAATATAGGCGGCACTAAATGATTTGTGATTTCCAGACCTTTTATACATTAGTCCTGAAGCATGGCATTTAAAAATTTATCCTTTTTCCCTTTCTTTAAGCAACAAAAAATCTGAAACTGGACCCTTTGGTTAAAAAAGAGAGTGGGTGTTAAGTCAAGGTAGAATTTGAGGAGCAGAGTGATTGCTTAGTACAAGCATATAAGAGTATTGTTATGGAGACTCTTGATGAAGGCAAAATTATTTTCCAAGTCATGACTCTCAGGAACTATCACATAAATAAATTAGCTGAATTTTAAAAATTAATCACAAGTAAAAGAAGCAGCCAAAAGAAGCATGACGGAGGATATATGCTAATCTATGCACCATGATTTTTTCCTATAAGTGAAAATTGAAATGAATTGTAAAAGCCAGTGAAGCAGCAGAAAGATGGTTGACTATAAATCCCAGCCAATGTCCTAGATGTGTCATTCTCCATGAAAGGCATGCTTTCTGATGTTGCATTTTCTATTAGCAAATGGGGCAGTGAAACACCGATGTATGTGCTTTCCTGGCTCATTTGCATGTCACCATTTATAACTTCCCACTGCCCTGTGGCATTGTGGCACCTGCCTCCCAAATAAGGAATATGCAGTGGTAATAATTTTTTGATAACACCCTAGTAATTACATGACCCTTGAAGGGCTTCTTTTCAAAATTCAAACCTCACCTTCCCTCGCTTGAGTGTGAAGCTAATCTCATTCTTGGCTTGGAACCTCGTTATTAACTTTCCTTTTCTCGACAAATCTGGTGGGTGATGGTAGAATGAGTCAGAGAGAAAGGTCAAAAAGAAGGAAGTTGGAACCAACAGATTTGCTACAAGTAGCCTAAAGAAAGAAATCTGAAAGATGCTTACCTCTTGGAAAATTAAAGTCACCAAAGAGGGCCTCTACTCAGTGACTTAATTTTTATTCTAAATGAAAAGCTTTATCTATGGAATTAAAGGGATTATGTTAAAAACAGCAAAAAAAAATGCTAAATTTCATATGTGACTATATGTGTTTAAGGCTCAAGTAAGATAGCTTCTGACCTTTCAGTAGCATTTGTTTACCTATTTGGAAATTCTCTTGGCTTTTATATTTTAGAAATTTAGAATTTTATCTAAAGGAAACTGTACAAATGCAAAGGAAATAAGGCATAAATAGTTCATGGCTGGCTGTTACACACAGTATCTTAAGGAAAGCTTGGATTCATCTCTTGATTTTTTTTCCAGGCTCTCCCATGTATGTATAATGAGAAGCCCTAGATCAAAGCATGTTGTCTTAAAATTGTTGGCTATCAGGGTACAAATTAGAGTACTTACCTACATAGGTCAATAAATAAGTGGTTCCCAACCAAACTTTAATGGTCTTAGATACTAGATTAGTAAATCTTAATGCTCCATTGTTAATCACTGACTTCTCTTAGAAAGAGGGGCACAATGACCCTTTCTCTGTTGTAGATTCCACTCTCAGTAAACTCCCCTCCATGCTTCAGCTTGGTGGAGAGCCACTCTGCTTTGCCACTCCCTTGGCCACACGCCCTGAGCAATTCCATGCAAGTGCTGTTTACTTAGAGTGAAATATGGACGGTGCCCTTAGAGTTACACAATGCAGCAGCCCTACCATGATAATTTATTTTAACACTTACTTTTTACCACATACTTGGCTAGATCCTGAAGGTTTAAAGATGAGTAAAAATATACATGGCCCTATTTCATTGTGACAATTAAATGCTAATAGCGGGGTGAGGTATTAATTGAGTAATTTCACAAAGAAATGCAAAGTCATCATCATGACAAATACAGTGAAGGAAAGGGTCATGGTTTAGAACCATGCTATCCAACACGGTAGCCACTAGCTATATATGATTTGTTAAATTTGAATTTAGTAAAATAAATAAAATAAAAAAATTCAGGGGGAAAGGTATAGCTTAGTGGTAGAGTGTGTGCTTAGCATACAGGAGGTCCTGGGTTCAAACCCCAGTACTGTTGTTAAATAAATAAATAAACCAAATTACCTACCCCCCAAATAATAAAATAAAAATTAAAAAATAAAAATTAAAAATAGTTGGCAAAAAAAAAATTGTTTCTCGATCACAGTAGCCGCATTTCAAATCCTCGATAGCTCCATGTGGCTATTGACTACTATACTGGACAGCAAAATATAGAATATTTCTATCATTGCAGAAAGTTCTACCTGACATTTCTGAACAATATATAAAATGGGATCAGGGAAAGCTTCCTTTAGGAAGTGACAGGTGAATTGAAAACTGAAAGATGAGCAAGAATTAACTAGGTGAAAAGGAATTTTGGAAAAAATGGAAAGTATTTTCTTTCTCACAAAATATTAGTAACTTCTAGTTTCTTAGATTTGTTATTAAGATTGCAAAAAAAAAAAAATTACCTGAAAATGTGCCATTTGATTTCAGAGATTAAAACTTTGTAAACATGAAAAAAAACCACTTTGGATACATGGTAAAAATAACAGTCATATAACAGATGAGCTCTAAGAGAACAACAGTTTCAACATTTACAGATAAAAAGACTGAGGACATAAGATATGTTACCATGTACTCTAGTTCTAATATATCAAGTTTAAACAGTGGCAGAGTTAGAAAATACAATGTAGGCAGTGTAATTCTTAGCCCAATATTGACTCTACTTCTTGAAATAGTCTTAAATTATTTGGAAAATTCTAAACAACATTTTTAAAAGCATACATTTACATATATTTATGAATATATATATATATAAAACCATCCTATAATATTTATTGTTCAGTTTAACTAATGACAGATTATTCAGTTGTAAGTTTGCCTGAATTAGTCAAAGATCTGAACGTTAATGGTTGAAAAAGGAAACAGAGGTGTTTTACATGTCTATTTACAGTTGAAGGCATAGTTTGATTTTTCTCTCTTGAAAGGTCGTGAATAAGATGCACCTTTATTATCTTTGCTCCATCTATTTGCTGAGTTAAGTGTAAATGTAATTAACACAGTGGTTCAATCTGTGTTGCTTAAAGTAAGGGACTGCTTTCAATATTTATAGTTTGAACTTAGTTTGCTTGAGGTTTACAAAATAGGATACACTGATTTGCCCTGTGATGATGTGAAGGAAAAACCGGGCTGGTCTAACAAGATAACTCACAGGTCTAGGAATGTGAAGGAGGGGCTGGGCTGGCAGGATAACTCACAAATCTAAGTATGGGGATACTGATCTGAGTTCTGCTAGACTAACTCGTAAATCTAGGTTAATTAGTGTTGGTTTGCTGTTCATGTTTTTTGCTAGCCAGCTGGGTTTTCAAAGATACATATCTGGCTTTGGAATGTTGGTTTGCTGCCTCCCCGCCTCCACCTTTGTGATGACAGTGCTGCTAAAGCTGTTCCATGCCTATTGGCCAAATACCCCAAGCTTGTACTTTACCCTATAAAACCTCATGTGCACATCTTGAAGGTGCTCAGAGCTTCGGAGCAGAAGCCCCTCTGAGCCCGCGGGCGTAATACATCTGAGTACTCCAACCCTCCGAGTGGTGCTTGTTTCTTGACTGGCCTGTCGTTTCCGTAACAATGAATCATGCTATCAGTTTACTAACATTTTTTTAAAGAATTTGATTAAATAAAAGGTGTAAAATTGCCACTCATGTCTGTTGTAACATTGAGAAAGTTACTACTTTTATTCTGCTAACCAATGACCTCTATTTCTACACTATGTTATAGAATACTACATAATTTATTCTTTTAACGTATAAAAATAACCCAATAAGTTAAATTCACTTCATTGTGCTTTCATATTGAGATTCAATGTAGATCAAATCCACCTAGAGTGATTGTTACAGAAGAAGAAGCCTAAGTAAACTTCATAAATAGGCAAATTAGACTACATTCATTCAAAGACTATTTACTGAGAATATACTTTGTGACAGATACCCTGTTATGGGTACTGCAATATTCAAAAGAAACAATAAGTCTTTAGTACCAATTAATTACCTACTTTCATAGAGCTTAATTTCTATTGTGGGAAAAGTGATGGTAAAAAAAATAAATAAGTAAAACTTTGTCTGTTGTTAGACAGTGCTAAGTGTTATGGAGAAACATAAGCCAAGGAAGAGGAACAAGGAATATTAAGGAGGGTTTGATGCTTTTAAAAATGGGGGCCAAGAAAGGCCTTATTTAAAGAGTGACATTTGAGTAAAAATGGGAAGCAGATGCTAAGGTTACACTTTGAGCCAGTGTTTAGAGAGCTCAAGGGATGACAAAGAGAACAGGTAACTGGAGAAGAGTGATCACAGTGGAAATAATAAAGGATGAAGTCATAGACTTGAAGAGGGAAAAATTTGTGACATTTGTTGATCATTATAATGGCTTTAGTTTCTACTCCAGTAGAGGGTGCTGGAAAGATGACATGATCTGATCTATTTTCAGGTTCATTCTGGATACTGTGTTGAGACTAGACTAGAGTAAAGCAAGACTAGAAGTAGGATAGTTAGGAAACTGTTGCAGTGATCCAGGTGAGAAATGCCGATGCCTTGGACTTAGCAATAAAAGTGAAGAGAATTAATGAGATTCTGTACACATTTTGCACTTTAATCCCGTAAAGTTTGTTAACAGATTGCATGAAGGACATGGGAAAAAGAAAGGAATCAAACCCGATGCCAAAGTTTTTAGCCTAAATAGCTAGAAAGATGGAATGGCCAATAACTGGCTTGAGGAAGACTAAGGAACAGGTTTGTGAGGCAAGATGAATAGCTGAGTTTTATTCATGTAAAGTGCCAAATGTCTCTTAATCATCCAAGTGGAGATGCTGAGTAATCAGTTGGACGTAAGAGAATAATTCAGAGAAGAGGACCAGCCTGGAGCTATAAATCATGAAATTGTTGATTCAGTGGTTGCTTTTAAAGCTTCCTGACACCAAAGTTGAAGGGTTAGAAAGGGAAGAGGTCTAATTATAGTCCTACTTTAGAATTCGAGGCCATGAGATGGAAACACCAAAAGTGATTGAGATGACACAGCAAGTGAGTGTAAGGGAGGCGTTTTACAAACCAAACTCATAGAAATAGTAGTAGGGTGGTTGCCGGGGGCTGGGAGGTGGGGGAAATGAGGAGATGCAAATCTGTGATCCTTCTTAAACTAATTCACGTGTTTTTTTCTGGTAGATGTTTATGTTCACTTTATTCCCTACTTTTATACAATTGCTTCAGTATCATTTGTTGAAAATATTTTTTTCTCTATCACATTGCTTTAGTGCCTTTATCAAAAATCAGTTTACTGTATAAATGTGGCTTTATTTCTTTAGACCCTATTGAGAAATGGTCCCTATTGCATTCCATTGATTGATGTATCTGTCTTTTTTCCCAGTGCTGTACTGTCTTGATTACAATTGATTTATATTAAGTTTTATAGTTTTCCTTTTCAAGAATATTTTGACCATAATAGATCCTTTGAATTTCCATATACATTTTGGAATCAACCTGTGAATTCCTATTTTAAAAAACCTGCTAGGATTTTGATTTGGTTTGCATTGGAATTATAGAGCAATGTAGAAACAACTCACCTTTTAACAACATTGAGTCTTCCATTCCATAAAACTCTGGTTGATCCACACCATTTACAAAACTTGATTTTGTTGGTCTTAATTTTTAAAGATCTTTTAAAATTTCTCTGATCAATGTTTTGATTTTTTCACTGTAGAGGCCTTAGTTATAAATTGTTAAATTTATCTCTAAATATTCTATTTTTGACACATTTGTAAATGGTAATATTTTAACCTTCATTTCATTGTGCACATTTTTGTATATTGACCTGGTACATTCTGTGACTTTGCTAATTCACTAATTTGTTCTGATAGATTGATGACAGATAGGTAGGTAGGTAGGTAAATAGACAGTTAGGCAGATAGATGATGCAGATAAATAGATGATAGATTTAGGTTCATTTGGATTTTGTACATCTGCAATCATATTGTCTGTGAAGACACTTCTACTTCTCCAAACTTCTTGCATTTTTATTTCTTTACCTTGATTTGTTGAACGAAGGCTTCCAGTGTACAGGTGAGTGCAAGTGCGAGCGTCCGTGCTTCACTCCCAGTCTTAGGGCTAGAGCTTTCCCTCTTTCAGCATTGGGGTGTGAGCTGTCAGCTATTCATAGACGCCCTTTATCAGGTGGAGGAGGCTCAGTTTTGTTCTTAGATTGCCGAGAATTTTTATAATAAATTATTTTTACATTTTGTCAAATGCCTTACTGAAACTATTGAGATAATTATATATTTTGGTTATCTTTTCAGCATTAATATGGTAAATTACATTGCTTGATTTTCAAATAAGTAAACCTTGCTTCATGAGATAAAGCTTACTTTTTCACGTCGTATTAACCTATATAATTCAGAATGATTTCTGCTAATATTTATAGATATTTGTGGAGGTTCATGAGGTATACTTATCTATAGTTTTCTTTGCTCATAATTTTCTTGTCTGGTTTTGGTATCAGGGTTATGGTGGCTTCAAAAAATGACTTAGGGAGTGTTCACTCTATTTTCTGGAATAGTTTGTTTAGAATTGGTATTATTTCTTCCTTAAATATTTGGTAGATATTTTGCAAATTATTTCTAATGTAGGTATTTATAGCTTTACATTTTGAGCATTGCTTTATTGCATTCTTCAAGTTTTAGTATGTTCAGTTTGTTTTTGTTTAGTTCAAAATATTTTTGAATTTCACTTGTGACTTCCTCTTTACCCGTCTTATACAGGGGTGTATACTTCCTAAATATTTCTAAGTATCTGCTAATTTTCCTGATATCTTTTGCTATTGATTTCCAGTTTAATTTGTTTAGTCAGAGAACACACCCTGAACTCTTTCAATCCTTTACAAAAGTATTGAGGCTTTTTATGAGCCAGAATATAGTCTCTGTTGGTCAACATGCCATGTGCACTTGAAAAGAATTTGTATTCTGTGGATGTTTTGTATTATTGTTCTTAAAAAACGTTAATTTGGTAGTTGAATGTTGGTATAATTTAAATATTTTATACTTTACTGCTTTTCTGTCTTCTTCTATAAATTACTGAGAGAAAATGTTTAAAACTACAATTGTAATTGCTGATTTGTCTATTTACCCATTTTGTTCTGTTAGTGTTTATGTCATGTGTGCCTAGATTTATTAAAAGGCCATACACATTTAGGATTCCTATGTATTTTAAATGAATTCACCATTTTATAACTCTCTTTAATTCTAGTAATATTCCTTATCCTGAAGCTTACTTTGTCTCATATTAATATAGATTTTCCAGCATCCTTATTATTATAATTTGCAGGTTTTATCTTTGTCGTCATTTTATTTTTATCCTATCCATATCTTTATATTAAAGGTTTGTGTTCATTTTTTGTAAACAGCATACAGTTGAATCTTGTTTATATTTGTATGACTTTAGAATTGCTGCCTTTTAATGGGAGTTTCTAGCCCATGTACATTCAGTTTCATACTTGATAAGCTTAGGTTGCAGTCTTTTATCTTGCTATTTATTTTCTGTTTGCCCAGTATGTTATCTGTTACTTTTGTTCCTTTACTATTTTTGTATTGCATGTTTTCTTACATTCCATTTTATTTCTCATATCACTTATTCTTTAATTTTTTTCTGTTTAAAATTATTCCTCTATAGTTTATAATGTGCATCCTTAAATTGAAATGTCCTAACATGCACTATATTAATGTTATATTACTTTGTGTATAAGAACATGACACAAGTATACTTCTACTTATCTCTTTTTGACCCTTTATGATATTGTTGATAAACGTTTTATACATGTATCAAACATATATACGTGATATCTAGCTCTTTAATATCATCTATCTATCTCTCATCTATCTCATCTTTTTTCTCTCTGTGCTCCAATTCGGATCGTTTTATTGCCCTGTCTTCAGTTCACAAATGTTTTCTTCTATGTTGATTTTTCTAATCTGCTGTTGAGTCTGTACCATTAACTACTCATTTCAGATATTATATCTTTCAGTTATTGAATTCCTAAATTGTTCTTTTTCATAACTTCCATTTTCTATAAGATTCTCATTATGTTTGTATTTTTTTCTTTAAATTATTAAAGGTATTTATAATAGCTTTTTAAATGTCATTTACTGCGAATTCCATTCTGCATGTTTCTGTTGAATAACTTTTGCCTGGTCATAGGCCACAAATTTCTTTTTCTTTTCCTAATCTAGAATATTCTAAGCTATACATGTGCAGCTTAGTATTCAGCCAAAGATTCAAGCCAATCCCTAATGCAGATTTTTGGAGTTCATTCTCTTTGTAAAGTCTTCTTTTTTTGATACCCTGCCCCACAAATTTCAGCTACTTTAGTAGCTCTGAACCATCTTGGTCTCCCCAACTCAGCAAGAGATCTTTATGCTCCTTTTGGGATCCAGCCCTGTGCCAATTATCTGGAAAGTGTTTCCAGACATAAACTGAGTCACTTAGTTTGCCTTCTTTGAGGTTTATCAGTCCTGCCCTGCTTGTTATCCAAGGTCTGTAAATAGTTGTTCCATATGCTTTGTCCATATGTTATGTTAGAAGGGCTATTCCAGTACCAATTATTCCACCATGCCTGGATGCAGAAATCTGTTATTTTTCATTCAGTTTTAAAGTCAATTCATTAATTCATTATCTCCCTGAAAAGATATTTACAAACAGTGGATGCTAACAGTAGTACACACTGGTTAATGAGATACTGTCCTGGGACGAGGCCAAGATGGCGGAGTAGTAGGACGCTCATAGCTCACCCTCTCCCACAGATACACCAAGACTCACATCCATGGACCCTCTCAGCCAACCAGAGCACCTGCGGAACTCTGACAGAACACTGTCCTCTTCAAAAGACAAAGACGCCGAAAATCTGGTAGGAGAAAGGAAAAAAAGGAAGACGAAAAGGCAAAGCAGCATGTGACGGGTCCCGCGGGGAGGGAGCAGCAAAGGAGGACTGGCGCTTGTTCTCTGGGTCTCCTCTTTCCAATGGAGAGGCCAGCAGGACGGAGGGGGAGCCTCTGAGGCTCAGATCTGTACACAGCAGCCCTTGACTGACAGAACTAAGTTAAACGGGCACAGAGTGTCCCTGTGACACCCAGCCTGAGACCCGAGCCGGGAGCTGGGGGCAGGGCCAGGCTGCACAAGCCGGGCGGGGGACGGGCCGGCTGCACTGAGGCAGCCCCGGGGGACTGCAGGGGTCTGCGCAACGTGGATGAGTGGATGCACAGAGAAGGACCACCTGCGCCCTCCATAAATCAGCACGGCTGATGTGCCCTGGGGGGAAGGGCACATACCCCACTCTCTGAAAACCCACGGAAGGTTATTGGGTGAGGAGAGGCGGGGCTCAGGCACGGCTGCCATATCCTCCAGCGCTTGGCACCCAGGTGGGGGCGGGGGCGATACCTGAGTCTGCGCCTGTGGGCTCCGCAGCCTCAAAGGCCAGACAGTGACTTGTTTGCAGCCCGAGTCAGATAGGATCCTTCTGTCCTGGTGCCTTACAAAGTTCGTGCCGCCAGGACAAACAAGGAGCTGAGTTTGGGCACAGAGCAGGGGCAGGGCTGTTCTGCGGTCTTCCCGGGCCCGCCTGCGGAGTGCCGACCAGGGGCGGAGTGCGTGGCCGCGCAGAGCTGCGGAGCGACTGGTGCCAGGAGGGGGGGGGGGGGTGGCCCCCCGCCTTTCCCGCAGGAACGCTGTGCTGGGAGGGGGTGCGATCTGCTTGCCTGACAGGCACTGGGGGCAGCACAGATGAGGGCGCCAACGGAGGGTCTCTGGAAACAGCAAGCTGAGTTCACAAAACAGGGCGAGGACAGAAAGACTTCTCATTAAGAGCACACAGTCTCCAGGAGAACACCCCCCCCTTTTTTTTTAATCTGTTTTTGCCTGTTGTATTTTCTATTACCTTTTTAAGTTTTACTTTTTAAACAAGTATATATCCTCCCAGTTTTAATCCCTTTTAAATTTTTCTTTTAAAATAATATTATTATTATTTTAAAAAAATCCACGTCATGTCATTTTTATCTCTCTTGGTTTTCATCTCCTGTTACTGATTATACACAGGTTTCAAATATATTTCTTTCCTCTTTTCTCCTTTTTTAAAGGTTTTTAAGAGACATCTCAACCCGATTGCTATTCTGCTTCAACTTGCTCTTCAATTATTCATTATACACTATTTTCAAACCTTTTTTTCTTCCCTTTTTCAAAATCTCTCTTTCTCATATCTTTTTTATCTGTTCTATTTTCTATTACCTTTTCAATTTCTACTTTCTAAACAATTGTATATGCTTCTAGTTTTAATTCCTTTTTAAATTTTTCTTTTAAAGTAGTTACATTATTATTTTCTTTTTAAATCCACCTGATTTCGTTTTCATTTCTTTTGGTTTTGATCTCCTGTTATTGATTATAAATAGGTTTCAAATATCGTTTTTTGATCTTTTTCCCTTTTTTAAGGGTTTTTTAAAAAAAAGACATTTCAACACGAATGCTACTCTGATTCAAATTGCGCTTCTATAATTGATTATACACTGTTTTCAAACCTTTTTTTCTCCCTTCTTTTAAAATTCTCTTTCTCTCTCTCTCCTTTTTTTATTTTTTAAGTTTTATTCCTACATAGGCATTAGATAGATAAATAAATAAACTCCTTTAAGGACCACAATAGATAACTGATACTCCATAAGCCACAGTGCCAGAGAGATAGGAGCAAGATGAAGAAGCAAAGAAACCATTCCCAATTAAAAGAACAAGAGAAATCCCCTGAAAGAATGATCAATGAAATAGACATCGATAGCCTACTAGATCAAGATTTCAAAAAAGGAGTGATCAAAGTATTGAAGGAACTAAAAGAGATAGTGTTTAGAGATATAAAATATGTCAAAAATGAAATTGAAGCTATAAAGAAGAGCCAAGTAGAATTGGTAAACTCATTGGCTGAGATGAGAACGAATGTAAAGGCTGTGCAAAGCAGACTAGATAATGCAGAGGAACGAATTACTGACCTAGAAGACAGGGCAACAGAAAGCACCCAATCAGAACAACTGCAAGATAAACAAATAAAAACAAATGAAAGCAACATAAGGGACCTATGGGATAATATAAAGCATGCCAATCTTTGCATAATAGAGGTCCCAGAAGGGGAAGAAAGATCAAAGGGGATCGAAAAGGTTTTTGAAGTAATCATGACTGAAAACTTTCCAAACTTAAAGAAGGAATCAGATATCCAAGTACAGGAAGTTCAAAGGGTCCCAAACAGGAAGAACCCAAACAGACCCACACCAAGACATATCATAATCAAGATGGCCAGAGTCAAGGATAAAGAAATGATCCTAAAGGCAGCAAGAGAAAAGCAAAGAGTGAGTTACAAGGGAACCCCCATAAGGCTCTCAGCTGATTTCTCTACACAAACACTACAGGCCAGAAGGGAGTGGCAAGATATATTCAAAGTCCTGAATGAAAAAAAGATGCAGCCTAGGATACTTTATCCAGCAAGGCTATCCTTTAGGATAGAAGGAAAGATAAAGAATTTCACAGACAAGCAAAATCTGAAAGAGTTTAGCAACACTAAACCCATGCTAAAAGAAATATTGAAAGGGCTATTCTAAATAGAAAAGCAGCAGGATGCTACAGAAATGAGAAGCTCATAACTGGAAAGGTGATAACTAATGAATTACAAAAAGAATAAGCACAAAATTGTAAAAGAAGACATCTAAATCATTAAGAGTGGGAGAGGGAAGCAAGAAAATATAGAGTTTTTTTTTTTTTCTTTTTAAAATTTTTTGTTTTTGGTAGGATGGGTTTGAGATATAGTAATGGGCTAACAGACTTACAGAAAAGGGTAACCATAAGCCAAAAACTTACAAGGGAGTCACGAAAACTAAATAAAATCCATGATAATACAAAGGAAAATTACCAAACCACAAAAGGAAGAAGAAAGGAACAAAGAGGAAATACCAAATCAACTGCAAAGATAAGTTCAAAACGGCAATAAACACACATCTATCATTAATTACTGTAAATGTTAATTGACTAAATGCTCCAGTCAAAAGACATAGAGTGGCAGACTGGATAATACAGCAAGAACCTTCAATATGCTGCATACAAGAGACCCACTTTAGGGAGAAGGACACATATAAATTGAGAGTGAAAGGATGGAAAAGAATATTCCATGCAAATGGAAAAGCCAGAAAAGCAGGTGTTGCAGTACTGATTTCAGACAAACTAGACTTTAAAACAAAGGTCATAAAGAAAGATGAAGAAGGACATTTTATAATGATTAAAGGAGTGATACAAGATGAGGATATTACACTCATTAATATATATGCACCCAATATAGGAGCACCTAAGTACATAGAAGAATTACTAACAGAGATAAAGGAGGATATTGATGGGAATACAGCCATAGTTGGAGATTTTAACAATGCATTAACATCACTAGACCGATCTTCCAGACAGAAAATAAATAAGGCAACAGAGAAACTAAATAATACAATAGAAAAATTAGATTTGGTGGATATTTTCAGAGCATTACACCCCCCAAAAATAGGATATACATTCTTTTCAAGTGCACATGGAACATTTTCTAGACTAATGATGTACTTGGGCACAAAAGAAACCTCAACAATTTTAAGAAGATAGAAATTATCTCAAGCATCTTTACTGACCATGATGCCATGAAACTAGAAATCAACAAAGGAGAAAAAAAGGAAAGCATAGAGATTAAACAATATGCTATTAAAAAGCCAATGGGTCAATGAGGAAATCAAAGCTGAAATTAAAAAATGCCTTGAGACAAATGAAAATGAAAGCACAACCACACAAAATTTATGGGACACAGCAAAGTCAGTGCTAAGAGGGAAGTTTATAGCAATACAGGCCTTACTCAAAAAAGAAGAACAATCTCAAATAAACAATTTAACCCACCAACTAAAAGAACTAGAAAAAGAAGAACAAAAAACCCCAAAAGGCAGCAGAAGGAAGGAAATTATAAAGATCAGTGAGGAAATAAATAAAATAGAGATTAAAAAAATCATAGAAAAAATAAGTCAAACCAAAAGCTGGTTTTTTGAAAAAGTAAATAAAATCAACAAACCTCTGGCCAAACTCACAAAGAAGAAAACAGAGCACAAATTAGCAAAATAAGAAAGGAAAATGGAGAAATTACAACAAATAAAATAGAAATACAGAATATCATACGAGAATATTATGAAAAACTATATGGAACCAAACTGGATAACCTAGAGGAGATGGACAAGTTTCTGGAAACATACAGTCCACCAAGACTGAATCAAAAAGAAACTGACCACTTGAACAAACCGATCACTAGAAATGAAATCGAAATAGCAATAAAAAACCTCCCTACAAATAAAAGTCCAGGATTGGACGGCTTCACTGGGGAATTCTACCAAACATACAGAGAAGAACTTATACCAGTCCTTCTCAAACTCTTCCAGAAGATTGAAAGGAGGGAATACTCCCAAACTCATTCTATGAAGCCACCATCACCCTGATACCAAAACCAGACAAAAACACTACAAAAAAAGAGAATTATAGGCCAATATCACTGATGAACATAGATGCCAAAATCCTCACCAAAATATTAGCAAATAGAATCCAACAACACATAAAAAAGATTATACATCATGACCAAGTGGGGTTCATCCCAGGGACACAAGGGTGGTTCAACATACACAAATCAATCAATGTAATACATCACATCAACAAGAGAAAGGACAAAAACCACATGATCATCTCAATCGATGCAGAAAAAGCATTTGATAAAATTCAACACCCATTTATGATAAAAACTCTCACCAAAGTGGGTATAGAGGGAACATATCTCAACATAATAAAAGGTATATATGACAAACCCACAGCCAGCATAGTACTCAATGGTGAAAAACTCAAAAGCTTCCCACTAAAATCTGGGACAAGACAAGCCTGCCCACTCTCACCACTCCTATTCAACATAGTCTTGGAAGTCCTAGCCACAGCAATCAGGCAAGAGAGAGAAATAAAAGGGATCCAAATTGGAAAAGAAGAGGTAAAAGTGTCACTATATGCCGACGACATGTTACTATATATAGAAAACCCTAAAAGGTCCACACAAAAACAACTAGAGCTGATGGATGAATTCAGCAAGGTACCAGGTTACAAGATTAACATTCAAAAATCAGTTGCATTTCTTTACACTAATGATGAATCAATAGAAAAAGAAAGTAAAGAAGCAATCCCCTTTAAAATAGCACCCAAAGTAATAAAATACTAGGAATAAATCTAACCAAGGAGGTGAAAGAATTATACACGGAAAACTATAAACCATTGATGAAGGAAATTAAAGAAGACTTTAAAAAATGGAAAGATATTCCATGCTCTTGGATTGGAAGAATCAATATTGTTAAAATGGTCACACTGCCCAAGCCAATCTACAGATTTAATGCAATCCCTATCAAATTATCCAGGACATATTTCATAGAACTAGAACAAATCATAATAATAATTATATGGAACCATCAAAGACCTAGAATTGCCACAGTATTACTGAAGAGTAAGAAAGAGGCTGGAGGAATAACTCTCCCAGACTTCAGACAATACTATAGAGCTACAGTCATCAAGACAGCATGGTATTGGTACAAAAACAGACATTTAGACCAATGGAACAGAATAGAGAGCCCAGAAATGAACCCACATACTTTTGGTCAACTGATCTTTGACAAAGGAGGCAAGAATATACAATGGAATAAAGACAGTCTCTTCAGCAAATGGTGTTGGGAAAACTGGACAGCAGCATGTAAAGCAGTGAAGCTAGAACACTCCCTTACACCATACACAAAAATAAACTCAAAATGGATCAAAGACTTAAACATAAGACAAGATACAGTAAACCTCCTAGAAGAAAATAGGGGCAAAACATTATCTGACATACATCTCAAAAATGTTCTCCTAGAACAGTCGACTCAAGCAATAGAAATAAAAGCAAGAATAAACAAATGGGACCTAATGAAACTTACAAGCTTCTGCACAGCAAAGGAAACCAGAAGTAAAACAAAAAGACAAACTACGGAATGGGAGAAAATTTTTGCAAATGAAACCGACAAAGGCTTGATCTCCAGAATATATAAGCAGCTCATATGACTTAATAAGAAACAACCAAACAACCCAATCCAAAAATGGGCAGAAGACCTAAACAAGCAATTCTCCAAGGAAGACATACAAATGATCAATAGACACATGAAAAAAATGCTCAATATCACTAATTATCAGAGAAATGCAAATCAAAACTACGATGAGGTATCACCTCACACCAGTCAGAATGGCCATCATTCAAAAATCCACAAATGACAAATGCTGGAGAGGCTGTGGAGAAAGGGGTACCCTCCTACACTGCTGGTGGGAATGTAGTTTGGTGCAGCCACTGTGGAAAACAGTATGGAGTTTCCTCAAAAGACTAGGAATAGACTTACCGTATGACCCGGGAATCCCACTCCTGGGCATATATCCAGAAGGAACCCTACTTCAGGATGACACCTGCACCCCAATGTTCATAGCAGCACTATTTACAATAGCGAAGACATGGAGACAGCCTAAATGTCCATCAACGGATGACTGGATAAAGAAGAGGTGGTATATTTATACGATGGAATACTACTGAGCCATTAAAACTGACAACATAATGCCATTTGCAGCAACATGGATGCTCCTGGAGAATGTCGTTCTAAGTGAAGTAAGCCAGAAAGAGAAAGAAAAATACCATATGAGATCACTCACATGTGGAATCTAAAAAAACAAAACTAAACTAAAACAAACAAACAAAGCATAAATACAAAACAGAAACAGACTCATAGACATAGAATACAAACTTGTGGTTGCCAAGAGGGCAGAGGGTGGGAAGGGATAGACGGGATTTCAAAATTGTAGAATAGATGAACAAGATTATACTGTATAGCACAGGGAAATATACACAAGATCTTGTGGTAGCTCACAGAGAAAAAAAATGTGGCAATGAATATATATATGTTCATGTATAACTGAAAAATTTTGCTCTATGCTGGAATTTGACACAACATTATAAAATGACTATAAATCAATAAAAAATGTTAACAAAAAAAAAAAAAAGATACTGACCTGCCTTGAAGGAACTTTCAATTTTCTGGAGTAGAGACTAAAAATAATTTCAGTGCAATGTGACAAGGGTAAAAAGGGAAGATTTAAAAGTAAGTGCTATAAAGTGATGTGGGGGCCTAGTGCCGTGGTAGAGGGCATGCTTAGCATGCCCAAAGTCCTGGGTTCAATCTCCAGTACCCAGCGACAATAACAACAATAACGAAAGTAAGTGCTATGAGGTTAAAGCAAAAGCATTTATTATACATTTCATCCAGGCCAAAGTCAAGTTTTATGGTACTCTCTAAAATCATGGATCTTAACCATGGCTGCAACATTGGAAGCCTTCATTAGGCTCTAAAAATACTGATGCCTGGGTCTGACCCAAGATTTCCTGATTTAGTTGGTCTGGGATGTGCCCTGGGATTTGAACTTTTAAAAATCTCCTGTTAATATTTGCTTTGAAGCGAAAGTTCAGACTGTTGATCTATGGTCCTTTCTGTCAGGTAGATCTTATGAATAAACGTGTTGATTGGTAAAAACTACTAATGGCGTTCTACAAAAATGTTTACTCTGGGTTTTCTGTTGCCAATGTCTCAAAATAGTTGTTTCATACAAATTTCCAGTATTAGAGTTTCACCCTGTTTTGATTAAATTATAATGATTAAACAAATTGGCAGTGTATCCATTCATCTAACAAATATTTGTTGTCATCTATTTATATTCACTGTATTAAGTGCTACAGCTTTAACACTGTGATAAGTTGACCATAGCCAAGGTGATATGCTAATTGACATTAGCTTGACAGTGAAGTTTTCTCCAGAGACTGAGCTTTCAGAAGTATGATGGTCCATACATGTGCATTCTTGTTAAGGTGTGAATACTTATTTGAAAGTACAATGGTGTTTATGACCAGATTGCTTGTTCTCAAAGTCATAAGGATTAATCTTGCTTCTAGTTTCTGAGGACATCTCTCCCAGAGATAAAACAGCACCAGTACAATTAATTCAGGCATTGTAAAAGGTCAGTAGGGAGGGAGTTTGGGAAAGTTGTAAATAAAGCAATCTAAATCTGTGATATCTACTTATATTTTTAAAGAGCTGTATTGATAACATCATGGAAATAATGCAAGATTTGAAAAAATAATCCATCTATGTTAGAAACAGTATAAACATTCATTCTTATTTAAACATGGGGGATATGTATGTGACAGGGTCAAATTTGATAGCTAAGTGCGTGTTTTGCCATATTAAGAAAGAAAGTGTAGTCTAATTAAATTTGGAACTCTCCCAGCATCTAAAATGCAGTGATGAGAACAATGATGACTCTTTTTCCATCTAAAGGAGAGCAAACTGATAGAACATAAGAGAACAAGCACAAATAACGTGCCAATGAGGAATGCTAAATATCTTCTCTCATCCAGCTCCTGGCTCACTTATACACTGTCCAGGTAGCAGAAAACTTGCCTCTGAACACAGTGTGTTTTGGCAAGTAGACGAGATCACATCTAATTTGAGTTGTCACACAGAGTTAAAGATATTCAGTCGGTTTAGCTTTGCTGCTACAAGTTACAACCTTCTGCATCTTTCTTGCTGTTTTCATGACATAGCTATCCACTAGCAGCCACCTGATTGCTAGCTTGATAATCATTATTTTACATTGAGGTGTCTATATGACATTTGGTATCTTGAGATGGAAATTCTTAACTATATACTTCCTATAATTCCTTGGCATGTCACACTTTCTAAAGCAAATTCTGACTCTCCACATGTGTTATCTGTAGACCACAGAGATATTCAGTAAGTCAATGGTAAATCTTTCTAGTCTTGAGCCTCTTAGACCCTTGGGTACAGCAATAACTAGATAAAATCTGTGAGGTACTTTCATTCTCTATTTCTCTATAGGCCTAAAATCACTTTCTCAATAATATTTATAAAAGAAAATAGAGTAAAACACCAATTAGCTCTATCTTTCTCCTATGTCGAATGCCCATCTTCTGATAGGTGCCTAAGTAATTTAAACTGAAAGAAATTATTTCTGTTGAGTTTAATATTTAAATCACTTAGCAGGCTTTTAGTCATTTTTAGTTAAAAAGGTAGTGATGCCAAAAATGCTTAATTTTTACACCCATCTATTTAAATCCAAAATTCAACCCTGACAAATTGCACATACATTCGGATTAAGAACAATTGAAAATCATTGTATATGTTATCAATTTCATATTTAGAGATCTTAGAACCAGATTTTCCAAAGGAGCACTTTAACACTATAAAAGTAATTAAAACCAAGTTCTTTTTATGGCATTTGAAATTAAAACTAGTTTTTAAAATTGAGATGTACTCAACATTACATTAGTTTCAGGTGTACAACAAAATGATTCAATATGTTATCTTTATTGTGAAATGATCACAATAAGTTTAGTTAACATTCATCTAATTTTTTGATGATAGCAAGGAAAAGAGGTAAGACTAGAACCAAAAATGGGTCATTTCACACAGATTCTATGGAAAGATAACACAAAGGTGACTCTATTGGAAAAATATCTTACTCAGAATTACAGGCAATTAGTAGGTTGCAGAAGACAATGTTTATGACAATATCTTACTTCCAGGATTGCCTTACCCCCCACAATTAAGGGTGTAAGATGACATTTGGCAGGTTTCATAGGAAAACATTAACACTGTTTTACCCCAAGAACTATCTTGTTCTCTTCAACCAGACTCTAAGCTTCATGAGGTCAAGGTCTATTCTGCTTTGCTTGCTAGTGTATTTCTGGAGCTGGAGGCTGGAATAACTGGATTTGTTTGTGTGGGAAAAAGGATCCTTCCTGGAGAGTCCAGATACTCCATTGCCCAAACCTGGAATGGTCCCCTAACATCACTGGACTTCAGACATAAAAGGAAAATGAGAGATTAGATATTTTTAAAAGTTCTCTTCAGCTCTGAAATCTATAACCCTAAACTGATAAATGCCTCAAAATCCTTACTTATAAATTGTGATTCTGCTAGAGAACTTCATCAGCAAATCATCAGTGCTGCAGATAATGTGGTGTAATGGGAGTGGCAGGGTACTTGGAGTCACTAATTTGTCATAGTGTGGTCTTAGAGATGGCATTGACCTCTGTCCTGCAGTTGCTGCTCACATACAATAAAACTAGAAACAACCTCCAACTTGTTGTTATGATGAAATTTATAATGTACTACACAGAAATGTAGTGGTTACTCAATAAATGGTAGATACTATACTTTAAAATTTTTTATAAGTAATAATATAGGCTTCATGAAGGCTGGAGCCGTATCTATCCCATTTCACAAATATCACCAATACTTGGCCCAGTGCCTTATATATAATGGTCATTAATTAAATATATGTTAAAATAACATTAATGCTAGTATTAATTATGGAGGAATTGGACTGAAGCCCAAACTCCTTATCTTGGCATTATAATTCTGTAGCAGTCTAGCTTTCAATCAGCATTTATCCAGCTATTTTCCCAGGAGTGTACATATTTTTGAATCATCATGTTTAACTAGTTTGACCTGGACTATTTCCCCCTCTCTCACCCCTTCTCCCACCTAAAAGAAGGTACTGAGGCTTCTTTCTGAGTTCTCATTGCGGCTTTCCTTTCCTCTGTCCTGCGGCTCCTGTGGAATGCTCAATACCTGACTCCTGGATAGATGACAAGTCCCTTGGGATGGAGAATTCTTCCTTGGCCATTTTTGAAATCTGATGCCTATTTCTGTGACATGGTAAGTCCTCAATATACATTTTTTTTTTATTGACGTATAGTTGATTTACAATATTCTGTTAGTTTCTGGTGTTCAGCATAGTGACTTAGTTATACATATATATTATAAATATATATATATTCTTTCCATTATAGGTTATTACAAGATATTGAATATAGTTCCTGGTGCTATACAATAGGACCTTGTTGTTTATCTATTTTGTATATAGTAATTTGTATCTGCTAATCCCCAGGTCCTAATTTATCCCTCCCTCCCTTTCCCTTTTGGTAACTATGTTTTTTATATTTATTTTGAGTGAATGAAGTGAGCAGAATGAATAAGATACATATTAATTATATTTTCAGGTACAAGTTTAGGACAAGAAATGCAACGATTTGTTATTTTGTCTTCATAAACGGAAACTAGAGGGTAAATCAGCCCTTGGAAATGTGTTTGTCATATAACAAAACGCGCTGCAAAATGTTTTTTTCCCTCTAGCCCTGCTCACTCCCAGAGGTCCTTTTTCATTATTATCTGATCTGAAAAAATTAAAAGAACCCTTTTATGATTTTTCTGCTTAATTGATATAATCATAAAAGAGGGAAGTTGCCAAGCAGAGGTTGGTAGAGGTTGGTTTAGAGGATTAGAATTGAGTTAATATATTGTTATCATATGATGGACTCAAAATTTAAATTATCCAGAGACCTGGACTTACATTTTGCATCAAATTACAGTTATGCTTTCTTTGGAATTGATTTTTTAATTCACTATTAATTGTTCCAATTTCCCACGAATGTAACATGTGAAGGACACACAAGTAGAAAAGTCTTTCTATTTTTCACAGTCATTTTGCTTATAATGCTGTAAGAAAGAAAGCAAATCCTAATTATCTTGTTTACAGTCATCTAATTATTGGCAGGAGTGGGACTAAAAACCTCCCCTGGCAATGTCTCTCTGGATGTAAAATAAACACCGCAATTAAGAAAAAAAGGCAGCAACTAGAAAGAAAGAGGTTTTCCTAATTTGACCATTCCAGGTGCTTAAAATTGTCTTCCAAAATGAACTGGTACTTTAATTAATAGCCCAAATCAAACAAGAAAATTTAGTCAGATTTCCCCCTAATTCCCAGTGTCCAGAGGGAACAAACAGATAACTACTCAAGCTCTCCTGTGATTTCCCAAAGCTCACGTTAAAAGATGCTGCTGGTAGAGGCTGTTTAACAATTTTAGTCTCTTTTTGCCTCCAGCAACAAATAGTTCATGGAATGTAAGTACATATGGAGAACTAGTCTTTTAGACATGTCAATGCAACAGTGAAGTCATGTAATAAAGAGATGGCCATAATGCTAGCTGACAGCTCTTGCCAACTCGCTATACGCCAAGCACCATTTGAAGTGTTGTACGTGCATAGTCTCAGTTAATTCTTGGAGGAACGAAACGTGAAGTGCTATTATTTTCCTTTTTTATAGATAATAGGAACTAAGTTTGAGGCTTGGCGAATTGATGAACCTTAACCAACATCACATAACATCCACTTTGACACAAGCCCAATCAGTCTAACTCTAGGACTCACTTTTTTTTTTTTTTTACTATTGATCTCACCACTAAAGTCACTGGGTGAATAGGGAAACACTGTCATCAGAAGAGATGATGAGAGAAGGCAAAACACCATACTGCTTACTTGAAATAAGAAGGAAAAAGCTTTCTACGTTTTTTTTTAAAGTTCTTATTGTTTATTGAAGTGTAGTCGATTTACAATGTTACTTTCTGGTGTACAGCAAAGTGATTAAGTTATACACATACATACATACATACATACATAGATATATTTTCAGATTCTTTTCCATTATGGCTCATTACAAGAAACTGAATATAGTTTCCTGTGCTATACAGTAGGTCCTTATTGTTTATCTATTTTATATATAGTAGTGTGTATCTGTTAATCCCAAATTCCTAATCTATCCCTCCCCCCACCCCACTTTCCCTCCTGGTAACCACAGTTTGTTTTCTATGTCTGTGATTCTGTTTCTGGTTTGTAAATAAAATTTGTATCTTTTTTTTTTCTAAGATTCCACATATAAGCAACATCCTATATTTGTCTCTGTCTGACTTAGTTCACTTAGTACGAGAATCTCTAGGTCTATCCATGTTGCTGCAAATGGCATTACTTTATTCTTTTTTATGGCTGAGTAATATTTCATCTACTTAAAAAAGAAAAAACCCAAAACTCAAGCATGAAGGTAATTAAAGTGTCCCACTTCCTTCATGGCCTGATAGAAATGACACCTGTGTAATTGTTGGATTGTCTAACTTCAAATGCTATCTCAAGTGGCTGGTTTAGTATCCTGAAAATGTGGTTTAGTTCCTCAAGTAATGGAATTTAGTTGTCAGTATATTGTGTGAAAGAACACCATGCAGACTTCTCCTCTAGCTTGCTTCTACCTCCCTAACCAAAATGTGAGTAGGCTTTTGTTGGTTTTGTTTCGTTTGGGGTTTCTTTTGTTTGTTTTTTAATTTTTGTTTCGTTTTCCACAAGGGAAGATAGAGCTTGCACTGCGTGACACAAGAACCACAGATACACAGATGTACACATATTCACACTTCGAGGACACAACGTAGGCCATCGAGGGGCATTCATTGTAGAATCCTATTAAGAACTAACCTGGAAGGGCTCAAAAGACCAGCAATAAGGATTACCTCTCAGTGTCACGAATGATTTTCTTGGCTCCATTTCACACACATGGCAACAAAAGCTTTGCTTTCATCATGAAAGAAGAGAATTTGGGTTGTGTCCAGAGGAAGTAAGTCTGTTTTGTTCTACATCAAGCAGTTAAAAATGGTATAAAGTAGAATAGTCACCAAACTGTTAAAAGTCTAAAACAAAACCAAAAGCACCCTTGCCCAAAATAGGACTGAAAACAGTGTCTTTTCAACTATCTTTTGGTCTTGTTTGCCTAACGGTTCAGAAATCTACCTGCATTGAAATCTATTATATTTTAAAGGTAGAACTGAACAAGATATATGTTCAGTTCTATATAATAATAATAACTATAATAATCATAAAACATTAGGATAGCTCAGAACTCATTACTAACCATATCTTATTCTCAGTGGTGTACAAATGGAGGGCCTTTTGAGGAACAGCTGAAGGCAAAGTTGAGATAATTAAGACTGTGCTATACACAGTGACCCCTAGCAGGTTTAACAGTGATAGTACCATTATATGGCACACTGTCCCATAATTCCTTTGAACCCTGAGTCACAGGATGGAGATAACTCCTCGTCTACTTGACAAATAGGTATTAAAATGGAGAAACAGTGGGATATATTATGTATGCAAGTAAAAAAAATAATCTATTTTTTAAAGTAAGTTGAAACTGGATTAGACAGTAGGACAATATTCAAAGAGTCCTATGAAACTAACTAAAATATACATTGTTAAAGGAAAGGTATGACTTCTTCCTTTGTTTATCAAGTGAAAAATAAAAATACTAAACAGTCTATATACACAAACATTTTTAAGTTAATTGTGTATATTCTTTCTAATTAGAAAACAAGAAAAATCAGTTTGGGGCCACTTCTATATGACTTTGAAAGATTTACCTGAGTTTTAATGCTCATCTGAATAATATCTTTAAAATGTTTAAAAATAAAAAGTGTATCTTGCGAGTAAGAAGAAATGTGTCTCATATGCAAAATTAATTTTCAAAATACAGTTCAAGAAGATGGTAGAATCCTAAATTGTGAAAATTAGCAGTTGTTTTCCCTACATGGGGCAAAAAGATACATATATTTGTATCGTCCAAATTTTGCAGATGTTCACAATCCTAAGTAATTTATTTACAGCACTCTGTTCCTGCTTTGTTCCTCTTTCAACTTCAATGCACAGAAAGAAGCCCAGAACACAGGGTCTGAAGAAAACAGTAACTACTTTATTTTCTGATGAACAACAATAAAAAGCAAATCCTGGCACCTGTGAAGAGAAAATGAAAGTTGGTTTAAAACAAGTCTTGGGTTTTATTTTTTTCCCCTAGATGTCAGACCCATGATACAAACTCACGGATTGGAATCTGCTACTTGAAAGAAGCAGTTGGCTGTGGAGAGAGCCAAAGATGCAATTTTATAACCAGCACAGGTCTGAATTATTCATAGGGGAAATACTTTTTTTTTTTTAGAGATAAATCAGCCACCCAGCTGCTGAAGTAAATTAAACTAAACTGGTCAACAAAAATAAGGACAGTAAAGATTCCAAAAAATGAGCACAGCAAAATACCCTTGGACCCAGCATTTCATTGGAGTGGGAAGGGAGGGTGGAGAATCTTACATAAAATCTTTGTTTTAAAAGACAATATGAACGTTTGGGTTTGAATTTTCTTTGCAGCAGTATCACTTGTGAATATTACTCTGTTAAATGTGTCTTCCCTAAATATTGCCAAATGAGATTTCCCATTCCTAAAACAAATGCTGCAAAATATCATCTTCACTGGGTGAGTCCATTTATGTTTTGAATGCAACAATATCTCAAATTCTTTGGATGTGTTGATAAAGCCCTAGAAACTTGTCTATGAAGGTTAGAAGAAACATAATCAATATTTATGAGTCCCTGACAACTTGGCTTTGGAACAACATTTTGATAGAACTTTTGATAATTGAGAAGGTTTTTAAAGCCTGTTTTCACAAATCTTTTAATGCCTTCATTTTCTTAAAGCAGAGCAAGCAGATAGCCATCTGTAAATATGAAATAACCTCCAAAATCTCATCGGATGATTTGTTACACAAAAGATTTAAAAACATCTCAAAATATGTAACAATGCATGTGGGTATACATACGAACATACATACATTTATATACATACATTTTAAGTAACAGTTCATCCCAACATTAACTTCCTCTGGTATCTCTGTCTAAAAAGCACAAAAGCATATGAACTCATTGCTGTTTGTGAAAAAACAAACAAAAAAACCCTGAAAATACTTGACCTGGTTTATTGCTCCTCTATGAATATTTGTATTAATCTGAAATGCTCTCAGTGAACATTGCATTTTCAACTAAGTCTGCTCTGAAAACAACGCATTGAGTAATCTTAGTCTGGAATGAGAAAGGCCAGTAAAGAGAATAAATATTGATGAGGATGATGATAGAACAGACTCGGGAGGAGTGCGGTCTAGACTGAAGATTGAGGCTTTGGCAACGACTGCTAGAGTAATGAAATGTCAGGGAGACTGAAGTGTCACTAGTATTATTGCCACATAAAGCCCCAAGGAAAGAGCCCTTGTGGAGTGCTGCCTGTGTATGAGTCTACCTGAAGCTCATGATTAGAAGGTTGTAAGGATTGTGTGATTGATCAATATGGACCAGTGAAATGTCCATCTGTTTTTCGAGACATTACATTGACCTAGAGATTAAAGTTCAGTGGTACTATTGGTGGCTGAAGCAATCAGTAAGGTTTGCAGGGACTCCATTATCTACTTAACACACGAATTATTGTGTTTACCAAGGGTTGCTGTCAGAAAGTGACTCAACATTTCCCACAGAAATAAACAGACACGAATGGTTGATATGACCTTATTCTCCATTAGAGTAGTTCCTGTGAAGACAGATGGGTGGCCCAGTTAAGTTCTTTTGGACTTGATCCTGGAAGCCTGAGGGGTGAGAGGAATTGGTACTTTGTAAATAGGGCTCGCCTCTGCTCCTGGTAAACTGAAGAAGGGCGCAAGCCAACGTACATTGTTACTCTTTTGTCCCTACCTCTTCATACACTTTGGGTGGCTCTTTCTCAGAACATTTAAAGTGCACTCGTAAGAGATGGCCAGGTTGAACCAGCTCCCTGCAGATTAACCCAGATAGTGCCTAATGATGGGAGTATCCATGCAGTATCAATCCCACCACAATCCCAGCTCAGCTTTGTTCCTTCCAGCTGTACACTGGGGTAGAAGACAGGCCTTTTGGATTTGATTTGGGTGAACTTTCCAAGGTGACTTTCCAACAAAAACTTGGAGGAATCTGCAGTTAGACTTCAGCATTTCCTCTCGACAGTGTCTGACCTTAGATAGCTGAAGAACCTGGCTCAACCACACATTCATTTCTATAATATATATCCTCACAAAATTCAGAGTACATACACCAACCAGGTTTCCAGAACAGTTGATTCAGGATTCTTAGGCAAATATGCTGTGATAAAGAGAAGACTAGGTTTGGCTCTTAGTAAGTTATATTTTTGGATATGCCCATCCAATGAAGTCTATTCCATTTCTGGTTGTGGAAGGTTGTAGGGATTTTAGGATAATCTGAGGGTGGAACTCATTTTCTAGAAATTACAATCTAGTAGTTTTGTCTGGCACATAGTAGGCATGCAACTATTGTTTGTTGTATAAACCTATTTAAATGAAAATCTATTCACCTAACATCAAAATACGTATTTTCCCTTTTAAAGCGTGCCTCTTGGTCAGTATTTATTCATTTAAACTGTTGCCATATAATCCTTAAACATTGAATATAAAGAAACCAAGTTAGATGTAGGTAACTGCTTGCTCACCTCCTCGTTAAATGAATTTATCAAATATTTATTAAGTACTAACCACATAGTAGGCATTATTGTGGGCATTTGTAACATATAAGTGAAAAAGCAGATCCATTTCTTTCACAATATTCTACATATTTTTCCAATAGCCTGAAAGTAAATAGGTTGTCAGCAAATGGCTCCAATTTCACGTTTATACAACTGATCCTGTCTTTAATCATGTTTCAGCTGGCTAAAATTCTGTACCTCATGATAAGTAAGTTGCTTTAAATATTTCTATGACAATGATAAAAGTAGAACCATAGGATTAGTACATAGTGTATTTATATTCAGTAGTTTACACTAAAGTTTACAGTCAGAGGTTGACTTTTGACAAGTTATAAGCATCTTGAAATGTCCCAAATAGAGAAAAATTGTTAACTGAAGCAGAATTGTTATACCAATTTCATTTCAACTTTCTATTTGATAAGTGCTCTGAATACAGATTAATAAGTGTATTTTCTCAATGTTTATTGTTCTGCCTGACTTAATAAGAGAACTGAATTGTCAAATGTAGTAAAATGTGAAAGTGATATAAAAAGAATTTTATTTTTGGTGCTCTAAGTACTGCTAGATCACTTTTCCTGAACCCTGAAGAATAGCTAATTTAGTACAATTTAATGATTTCCAAGGATATTTTTCGATGATTGATTTTTCTCTGCTTGTGACTTATAAACATGACCTTGTTTTTATATATGTAAACTTTTTTGGTAATAACTTTCATTAATCCCGGCTTTTCACCCACATTTTTGGAAACATTGAGTATTGGATTGATATCTGGTTGCATTTTGCACATTAAAACAAGCACATAAACACATGTAACAAGACATTCGAAATAAAGGTTTTAAATGGCATTTGAAGAAGATAATATTTTTATATTTCAGTCCTTTATTGACTAGATTTTAATTAGTGTTCTGAGAGCTCACAAGAAATGTCCACTAATGATTTTTTCTAGCTAGATAAATTTGTATTGCCCACATCTGCTGAAAACCAGTATAATATTTTTTGCCTATTTGAAAAACCACTTTAATTCATACAATAATTTAGTTCACATATGTAAGAGAAGTAATGTGTTAATAAATGGTCTACTGAGTCAAAGCTTTAAGCAGTTTGGTATCTTTAAATGAGAGAGTTATGAATGTTTCAATATCTTGACTGAAACAAACTGCCATTTTTCAGTTAATCTAAGAGCTAGAGTTTGGCATCTTGCTTGTTCATCTTAATCGGATTTGGAAATAACTTTTCTTTTCCTGAAAACGCTTTTCTTCACATTAGTATAATTGTCCATCTTCTTAAAATTTCTTTTCACAAGTTGACTTTTCTTTATCACAGTAAGTCTTATTGTTCATTATTGTTGTGATACTCTTTTCCATGTCATCTACATTAGAAGCCTAAAAATTTTAAGTCAATAATATGCATGAAATGAAAGAGATTCACATTCTGGCTAACATTCCCCTTTACAAGCCTATAAATTGACTGCCAAGAATTGGCTGTGAAGCTTCACTAAAAAACCCTGCCAAAACCAAAACAGCTACGTTCCACAGGGGCAATCAAATGTAGTGAACTAATGAGAACTTCCAAACCATAGTAAGATTATAAAGGAAACAAATGAAATTGTAATATGATTATAAATTTGTATATAATCTTGGCCAATGAAAAGTAGAACCCAGGGGTTAATGAGGCCATCAAGGTCTCAGTTCAGCAAATCTAAAACACATAGACAATTATTCTCTTTCATGTGGAGACATGTAATCTTGAACCAAAAGAAGTAATGCAAAAATATAGGTTAACATGTCTCAAGAGGAAATTGGGGGCAGAGATTGAATCCCTTCAGTGCAACTTTTCACCAGAAACAATTTGTTCAAACAATTATTTAGCAACTATGTATTCATACCTATTAAGTGTTCACCATGGCCATAAAGAATGTCACCGTCTTAATACGGTGGGGTGGTGGGAGGTAAGGGGTAGACAGACACAGAAAAAAATATTTTAAAATATGATAATTACTGTACTAGGGAATATACTTAGTGTGTAATGGTAGCTTAGACTTTACCTGCCTCAGGAAATCCAGAAAGCCTGTAGAATGAAGATGATACCCGTGCTGAGAAGTACTCCAGGTAGAATAAACTCATGTGGATATTCTGAAAAGAAAGGAGAGCATAGGCAAAAGACTGAAGATGGTATATTGCATGTAGGTATGCATATGTGGATATGTGTGGAGCATAAGATGTATGGAGATGAGGCAGAAAAAATATGCAGGAGGAAAGCTTTAAAACTTCATGAGGACTAAAAGTTTTGATTTGAATTTGGTAGGCAAACAGGGCTCATTGAAGGGTTTTAACATGGCAGCGACATGACTGAATTTGTGTTTTTAAATGATCATTCTGTTGGTTTAGGGGGTCCCAAGAAAGATACCACATAACAAGTCACCCCAAAATGTAGTAACTTAACAAAACCAATAGTGATTTATTATCTCTCACAGGTTCTGGCCTTCAGGAACTGAAGAGCAGCTTGACTCAGTGGTTCTGACTCAGGGTCCTCATGTGGTTGCAGTCAGAATGTTGGCTGGTGTTGAATTCATCTGAAGGCTTAACTGGCTATGAGATACACTTTTAAGGTGACTCTCTCACATGACTGGCAAGTTTTTTCTGGCTGTTGACCAGGGGCCTCAGTTTCTCTGTAAGTAGGCCTCTCTGTGGGGCTGTGTGAGTGTCCTTCCAGCATGATGGCTACAGGCCAAAGGACCAAGGAGAAAGCTGCAGTGCTTTTCAGAAGTCACACACTATAACTTCTATCATGTTCTATGGGTCAGAAAAAAAAAAAAAACAACCCACCACCACCAGCAACAACAAACTCTGATTCAGGGTCATAGCAGCCTCTTGAAGAGCATGCACAAAAGAGGTGATGATCATCAGAGGCTATCTTGGACACAAGTTACTAGAGAAAAGGTCCCACTATCAAGGCAACTAAACCAGATATAAGATAATTATGAGACTCAAAACAAATAGTGACCATCTGAGTTACAATCATAACAGAGAGGATGAAGAGAAGGGACCTATTTAAAAGACATTTACAAAGTAGAGTTCACAAGCATGATGACTGATTGGATGTGGAAGGGATGAGTGCAAAGAGATCCCCAGATGACTGTCAGGTTTTACATTTGGGTGATTAAGAAAGGTTTGGGGTTGGGAACCATAAGAAAGGAAAAGGAGCAAGCTTAAGTAAGATGGAAAGGGTGTACTTTATTTTCTAAGCTGACATTCAGTTTTCTGTGGCACATCCATGTGGATATCATCATCATCATCATCATAGATGGTAGGTACTCTTCTAAGTTCTTTACATATTCATTTCTTAACTCGTTTAATCCTCACAACAAGTGGTAGGAAATATCATTACTCCCATATAACAAATGAAGGAAAGAGAGATCAAGTAATTAAACCAAAATTCTACACCAAGTATGGTTATTCACAATAGAGCTAGGGATCAAACCCACCTTTAGTTCTACCTCACTCTCCTAATTTCCATGACTCTTCATCCCTATGCTAACCATCTCCTCTGTCTGAAAAATCTGATAAAATCTCTTATTTTGTAGTTTGAGCCTTAATTAGCTGTATTTATTGGAAATTCAGCAATATGAATTAGAGAGGAAGCTTAATTCCAGATAAACCAGTTTCCATAGAATTTCAGTTACTGGGGAGAAAAGGCATTGAATTTTGTATGTTGCAGGATCGTATATCAAATTACACCTTATCTGGTTCGCCTATACTTAAGGTAATGATGTTAACATGGGTTAAGAAAGAATAATTAGAAATTTGTGAATGGAAATTTTTTTAGGATTTCTCTTGCCACATCTTACCACATAATTATATTGTATAAGGTATGTCATCTTTTGGGAAGGCCATTCAATTTCATAAGCAAATGAAGTGTTTGAATTCCTAATGCATGTAAATGTCAGGCATGCAACATATCAGAGCAGTAAAAACATTGTCAATAACTTAAGGAAAAGATAAGATTCACTCATACTAATAAATGCATACCCTTTTAATAATGACTTGAAAATTCAGAGTAGATTTGTACAACAATCATCCTTTCTTTTTGTGAGGTTTTATTATACCTATAATTTAACCTTTATCTTGACTGTATCTACCTTCAGTCCTCCCCAAACAGCTGTAAAGTAGGAATTATGATGACTTTAAGAGATGAAGAATTTACTGCTTAACAGAAATAAGCAACTTGTCCAAAGTTACATATTCGAATTGGTGGAAAAAGCATTTGAAAGGAGGCCTATTAGAATCTGAAATTTTGTGATCCTTCTCTGAATTAACATGAAACTACCATTTTTGTTTTATAGTCATGGAACCTCAAGAATGGAAGAAACAAGAATTGGCAAAACAATATTGGCTTCACTGAAGAAATAAACATTGATAAAGTTATGTAAAATATAAAATAATTTAATTTTCTTGGCCTAACGTGTTTCAAATTAGAATACAACACAGGCATTAATTCCTTGAACAACCTATGTGTAACAAGGTGCCAAGGAAAAACCCAGAAGGTATCTAAAAACCAATAATCATTTGTGGCTGAGAGTTTGAGGTCACAGAAACTCTGTTAACCATCAACGTTGTAGCTCTACTTATTTCAACCTATAAAGATGATGCTCAATTCTCCTCAGATTCATTTTTTTGGTTCACTTTGTTTATGATTTACTGTATTTGATTTTGTAAGATATGTTAATATTCTTAGTTATAACTCCTCCTCTTGCATGCATTTGTTTAACTGCCACCTGACCTCAATTAACTCTCCATATCAGCTCAGCAAAAAGGACCTGAGCATGTTTTTTTCTCTTGAGAAGATTATGCAATAGTCATAAAACTTAAAGTAAAAGATAGAAGATGTAGCATTCATCTTTTATTGGCCCAAGCCTTTATTACTCATGGTTAATGGTTGTTGAGAGACAGAAAATAAAAATGTCATATACTTAATATTTAATATTCTGCTCATGAGAGATTGTTACATGAGAATTTATTTACAAATAAAAATAAAGAGGTGAAAAAAGATGAACGGTGATGGGATAATGCAGAATCCAGGGCTGCAAGGAACAGTTGTGCAAAATGTGCCTCAACCAAAAATATTTGGCATTGGGCGAGTGAAGCTGAAAACCAGTTAGTGTAGCTTTCTTTAGAGCCTATGCTTCCACCTGAGAAGATGGGATTTTTTTCTAAATCTCACAAAGATGCTGAAACCGTGGATAAACGTTAGTTATAACCATTTCACCTGTAACCTGCTGTCACTAATCAAGGTCATTTTAATTATTGCTAAAAAAAACACCTTACATGTCCTCCAAGCAGCCGGAGTTGTTTTCCAGGAACTTGGCGTCAGCTGCTCTTGTTTGAGCTGATCTGGTTAGGACGGCATAGGACCCCAAACCCTTCAACTGGGCATGCGTGAGTTTCTGTTGCGCGCTCTTTGGACCCTGCAGGGGCCCGTAGCTTAGTCACGCCTGCGCAGAACCATGATTACCGCAGCTGTTTGCAATCATCTCGCCTTACGCTCCTCGCGCCTCAAGCCGCGCTGACGCGTTGTTTCTTATCCCACAGTTGCTCCAAGCCCCTTGTTCTTCGGAGGTGAAATTGTGGCTTGTCTCCCTGCTTGGCTGCTTTGCGGATAAACCCTCTCTTTGCTGGAGACCTTGGAGTCAGCGTTTTGGCTTGCTGTGCTTTAGGCAAGGTAAGAGTAAGTCCTGGACCATAGGAGTAAGGTTGTTTGTTCAGAACAATGTATGCACTAAACCATTTTTACCCCTTCTCTGAATTATTTAGATTGGTATTTTCCTCCTTTCTTTTACCTTGCTCTTTTTTCTTCCTTAAAAAAAAAAAAACTTTTAACTTGCTAAGGGTTTCTCAGAGTTCGGAAATAATCAGCAAACAAGGACTGTGGGCCGACTTCAGCTGGTAACTTTTTTGTATGCCCTGCAAGCTAACAACAGTCTTTTATTATTATTTTTTTCATGGGTGGGAAAATTTAATGTCTTAGGACGTCTGGCAATTAAATAAAATTCATATTTCAGTGTCCATAAATCAAGTTTTATTCTAACACAGCCATGCCCACTCATTTATGGATCGTCTCTGGATCCGTCTGTGCTCCTACCTCCGAGTTGAGTAGGTGCGCTGAAAACTGGCCTGCTAAGTCGAAAATACTTTGTTTCTGGACCCGTACGTGAAAAGTTTGCTGATCCATGAGCCAGCAGGTTTACGTTAATTCACATGTGTCAAATTGTTTTATTGTGTTTGTACTTCCACTGAGACCTTAACCCGAAAGTACGGAGATCTGAACTCATCACGTGAGTTAGAATTTTTCAGAATATGGTTCCCAGTAGTCATTCAGTTCTCAGCCTTAAGCACAATCTTCAGAAACCTTACACTCCAGGCACTCTTTTTTTTCCCCCAGGTTTGTTTGTTTTTTTAATTGAAGTGTAGTTGATTTACGGTGTTGTGTTAGTTCTTGGTGTACAGCATAGTGATTAAGTTATGCATGCATATATAATTTTTTTCATATTTTTTCCATTAGGTAATTATGAGATATTGAATATAGTTCCCTGTCCTATACACTAGGTCCTTCTTGTTTATCTGTTTTATATTTAGTAGTTTGTATCAGCTAATCCCAAACTTCGAAATTACCCCTTCCCCTCTTCCCATTTGGTAACCATAAGTTTGTTCTCTGTCTGTGAGACTCTTTCTGTTTTGTAAATATGTTCATTTGTATCATTTTTTTGGAAGATTCCACGTGTAAGTGACATTATATGATATTTTTCTTTCTGTCTGACTTACTTTACTTAGTATGATAATCTCTAGGTCCATGCATGTTTCTACAAATGGCATTATTTTATCCCTTTTCATGGTTGAGTAGTAGTCCATTGTATCTCCTCACAACCCTATCACTCAGCATACTAAACTTCCTGACCATGTATTGTCACACCTCAGAGGATTTGCAGGTGCTCTGGGTTCAAGCCAGGCTCAACTCCCTTCTCTTAAACTTGAAAATTTATGGCTTTAGACAATTACTTACTCATTTAGGTTCATGTTGTTGTTTTGAATTTTTAAAAGAGTTGCTAATTTCCTCAGAGGGCTGTTGTGATAAATTACAGAATGTGAATTCCCTAGAAAACTATCTGATAACATAGTTTCTTTCACTTTCCTTCAGTTTGTTTTTTCTTGGGAAATTCAGTTAAAATTTGGAGGCAACTCAGGTGTCACGTTGTCTGGGCAACACCACCTGGGATTCTCTGGGGCAGAGCTAGGCACTTCTCCAACAGGGCTGGTTGCTGCCTGGTGGTGCTCCCATTGTCCTCCCAAAAATAGATTTGGAACATAACAATAGAAATACTTCTAAGGTTGTTATAAAGGCTAATGATCTTAGTTACGGAAATGTCTTGTCAAAGAGTAAGCTTTCAATAGATTGTTGCTGTTGATACGTTAGTCTTTACTTCTGGCCCAGCTACTCACCTAGTACCTGGCATGTGATAAGAAGTTAGCAATGTATGTGATGGATGAATGAATAAATGAATGAATGGACTAGAGCAAAGTTCTCAAACTTTAGTTCACATCAGAATTACCAAAGGACATGTGAAAACTCAGGTTGCCAGGTTGTCGGCCTCAGAGTTTTTGATTCAGTAGGTCTGAGATGTGGGTCAAGAATTTGCATTTCTAATAAGCTCCCATGATGGTGCCAAGTGCTGGTCTGGAGACTGCAATTTGAAAACCACTAGATTACATACTAAACTAATTAGATTTTAAACAGTTCTCAATACAAACTATTCTGTCACTTATCTGGCCAGCCAGCTTTCTCTTTCTCTTTTGTTTTTCACATTTGTCTTTTTAGTGCCTGAATATTCTCTACTTATTTACCCACATTTTTACTGAAATGATAGAAGGAAGATAGTCAAGCTTACTTGGTTAAATTGGAAAACATTTTATGAAGTGCAGATTCGAATCTTACTTGTAAATAGTACTTTGTCACTTAAAAATAAGAAGTAAAATGAAACCCATGATACCATATCATTAGTTTATATTTCAATAAATGAAGTGTTTTAATAAAATATTGAGTACCTATTAGATATAAAACTACAAAATTAAGATATAAAATTATAAAATTTAACATTATTGATAAAGGTGATTTTTAAAAGATATTATAAATTAACAGGTAGAATTTTATTGGCACTAGTGCATTGTCTCCATTGAAACAGACCTACAGTTCAGTAAATTCATTGTGCTTATTTCTTTATATTACTCTCCAGACAGATTATTTTTTACTGTGGAAAATGATCATCAACTATATTCTAAAATGGCTTATTTCATATGCTTTTATTGGTAAATGACTTTTACCAAGATATCTACTGATAAAATTTTTATAGATTGAGAAACATTTAGGGCCTTAAATTGACTATAAAGTATATAGTATCACACACTGAAGAGTGACACTTCATTATCATAGAATAATTCACGTCTCAACTGGCTGGGACTTGACTTGCTAGATGATTTAGGGGAGAGAACAATTTTCCATCTACCCTTCTAGGTTCTTAGCTGAGACCCCCAGGAAATAAAAAAGATGGATTAAAAGGAGAAAAACAAACAGAAATGTAATAACATTTTGTTGGCAAAAAATTAATCAGTCAATCTAAGAAAGAAATGGAAAATTTTATTTGAGCCAAATTTGAGGATTATAACCAGGAAAAGCATCTCAGAAAGCTCTGAGAACTGTTCTGGTTAGAAGTCAAGGCACAGTTATATAAGTTGTTGAGACAGAGGGCTATATGTCAAATGACGTATCATTGACAGTTTAGGTTATCTAGATCTAAATGTTATCCTGGTGGGTCATGTGATCCCTCATAGGATCAAGAAGGAATGTTATCTTTTAAGGAGTTGTCTTGATGCTAGGAGCATGTTGTTCCTTATGGTTGCGCAGGTATTCCTGCTGATGGGGCATGTTTGGTGCATAATGCACATGCCCAGTGCACAGTCGGGGAGAGAGGAGGCCAAAAGGCATCGAAGAATTTTTTTATGTTTAAATTTTTCTTGTCTTACCATAAAATATGAATTTTATTTCACACATGTATACCTCTTATATAAATGGGAGATATCCAGGAAGACTGAGTACCCCAAAATGGCCCAAGTTATCACTTTAAATATCATCTCCACTAAAGACAAAAGATGTTGGGGTAGAGGAAGAGTCAGTTATGGGAGGGAATCAAGGAAAAGCACAGTAAACAAGGTTATAGTTGTTACGCAGATTTAAGTCCTTGCCTTCTCCATTTATAAGAGTTTCTAGAGATAGTCATCCTTGCTTCCTTAAAAATGGAGATTTCCCTTGTAAATGTCTCTTAATTTTAACATTTTTTATTGATTTATAATCATTTTACAATGTTGTGTCAAATTCCAGTGTAGAGCATAATTTTTCAATTATACATGAACATATATATATATTCATTGTCACATTTTTTTCTCAGTGAGCTACCGTAAGATCTTCTATATATTTCCCTGTGCTATACAGTATAATCTTGTTTATCTATTCTACAGTTTTGAAATCCCAGCCTATCTTTTCCAGCCCCCTCCCCCTTGGCAACCACAAGTTTGTATTCTATATCTATGAGTCTGTTTCTGTTTTATATTTATGCTTTGTTTGTTTTTGTTTTTATTTTAGATTCCACATATGAGCGATCTCATATGGTATTTTTCTTTCTCTTTCTGGCTTACTTCACTTAGAATGACATTCTCCAGGAGCATCCATGTTGCTGCAAATGGCATTATGTTGTCGGTTTGTAAGTGTCTCTTAAAAAGAGTAACTTCTACTTGGTTTTCAGAGCTTTTCCTATGTCTAGTGTTTCTTAAATAACTAGCTCAAAGTAATCTTAATTCCAAAAAGATATATTTTGGGGTAAGAAATTCCTTTTCAGTGACTATGTTGGTTATGGCAGAAAGTGAAAGCTTTTTTCCCTGTTATTTTTCCTTCTAAACTCTGCTTGTTAGAGGTCAAAGTGAATGCAAATTCATGTCATGAGCTGATTCCACAGTATAATCAGGAGTCCAAGGAGGTATCTAAAGTCACTTCTCTTTTAATGAAGAAGAAACTGAATAAATCCAGCACGCTAAAGATAATTCATGCACCATTATGTGAACAATTCACTGCAAGTGCTTCTGAGTTAGACCTCCAACCTTTTAGTGCACAGGGAAGTATTACATCTTGTGAGTGTTCAGTCCTTCATGCTATTCTGCGTCTGTGTTTATTTTTTGGCATAAGAATATCTAGAATCGAATATCATGAAAATGATATTCTCCTTTTAAATTCTAAACAGAACATATTTGTGGATTTCTACCCTCATCTGGCTTTACAAGACTGTTCCTGTTACCAGTGAGGACCACCAGCGTTAGGGGCAGTTAGTTATGTAATCTCCAGGAGCAGCTTTAGGGGAAGTAATCTGAGGGAGAAAAGTTGGATGTCATTCCTCCTTCAGGCATTTTTGTTCTGTACCCAAATCAATAGCAGCATGCAAATACTAGTAGGGTGAACGGCAGAGAAACACATGGGTCCTTGCATATCTCTAGCGTATCAGAAAGTAATGACCCAGTGTTTCTCTTGGAGAGATACTGTCACAGATTGCCTAAGGGTATGGGCTCTGCAGTCAAAAAGATCTGCCCTTAATTCTCAGCTCTACCACTCCCTAATCGTAGGATTTTGTGTGATTTTCTTTAATTTTCTGCAACTTTGTACTTTAATCTGCTTAGTGGGCACAAAACATAGACTCAGGTATTTTGGGGAGGAGTCTAGAGCTGGTGTGTAATTTGCACAGTATGGTATTAAATATGGTAATATTCACTAATTTATACCCAGGTAATAATAATCTCAATTTTGAAGTGAATGATGCATAAAATTAATCATGAAATTATTAACAGTATTTGGATACAAATTAGTGAATCTAACATGGGCTTATTTAAATGGGAAAAAAGACAATAAACAATTTAATGAAGATGTACATTTATTCTAAATTCCATACGGGTATAGTGATAAGAAATACAGGTGGGCATTATTTAGACAAGTTGGTCTGGAGACAGGCAGAGTCAGCCATGTGGCAAGGGAGAGGAAGAATGTTCAAGGCAGAAGAAACAGTGTGAAGGAAGGCCCTGAAAGGGGGAGATAACCTGAGAGAATTCATTATTAGCAGTATTGTTAGAATACATCAAATAGGTCATTATTAGCAATATTATTAGAATACATTGGTGAGCTTTCACCACACAGGCCTCTATTCCATTAGTTAGACACGTGTTTGGGGGGAAAAAAGTGCACAAAATAATTTTGATTTGATTTTAGAAAACATTAGGAGTCTCAAGTTTCTGTACACAATGGCCATAGGTTTAACACTTTCATTCTGTCTGACTAAGTATGACTATTCAGGACTCTTGTGATAGCTGTGAAGACTATGGCAGAGTTGAGTGATGGGGCCCAACTTTGAATATGTTAAAGATAGCTGGAGATAGATCATGATGGAAGAAAAGAACCTTCCTCTACCCATCTAGCATCTTGGCTGGTCCAAGAAATTGACTTGAGACAGATCAACAGCAGAAAATCTAATTTTGTAATAAGAAATCCCACATACATGAGACATTCAGAAACAAAAAGGTAAAATAAGGTCTGTGTGCCATCCTGAGCTAAGAAACGGGATAGGCACCTGAAGCTTCCAAGTACGGGAGGGTCATTCACAGGACGAAGAACAGATGTTTGATAGTTAAATGTTTGCCCTGCCATATAGATGGGGCCATTTATATAAAATTACCTTTTCTGGGAAAAATTGCCAGTTTAGTTTCTTCCAGTTTAGGGGAGTAGCAGTAGTTTCTCTTGAACCTACAGATTCTTGATAGCCTTTAACTCAAAATAACCCTCATGCACAAGTGGCACGTTTTGGGGAGGCCTATTCTGAAGTCCTACAGTTCCCTACTCTGAAACGTCCCTGGAAGTTTCACAGTCCGGGAGGTGGGTCGATAGATTGCTCCATCTCACTGAACCAGTCTCAGTCCTGAGAGTAGGTCAGTTCAGTTTAATAGTTGTCTCTTATTTCAGGAGGTGGTGATGCAGGTGGGCTCCCTTAGTTAGGCTTATGTTGCAAGCAATCAGGTATTTAATAAAAGGCATTTCTGTGGAAACAAAAGAAAAACAATGGTTAATGATGAGAGTAGACTATAATTTCAATTTCTGAGTTCTGAGGATAGCCAGTAGAGAAGATTTCTACACGTCAGGCTGGAAGCATCCTCAGATGGAGTGAGGCAGGCAGTGGCCATCTGACAGATTTTCCTGGGGTGCAGTTTGAATGTCTCTCAGCTTTTTCATTGGCCCACACAGCAACAGGCACAAAGATTGTCCATACATGAGTCATTGTGGTGATTTCTTTGAAACTTACATCAAGTTGTCCAACTTAAGCTTTCAGGCATCAGAAAAAGGTCAGTTTTAGTTCTCAGTGATGCCAAGTGAAAAGGATGGGAGAAAAACTAGAGATGTTAGTTTGGAGAGTCATCGCCAGATACTGGAGAAAACTGGAAGAATTCAGGATCTAGTCCAGTTTATAGGTAAATAATAAAACCTGAAAGACTTTTTTGTGCACTTTTTTCCCCCAAAGCACGTGTCTAACTAATGGAATAGAGGCCTGTGTGGTGAAGGCTCATCAATGTATTCTAATACCCACAAAGATACTACTGAAAATTTTTTTCTCTCTAAAAACACCCCCATTTCAACCAGAGATTGTCAAATTAATAATTTTTTCACAAAAATAAGTCTGGTTTCAATAAACTTGATCTGATTATTTATAGAAGTGTAACAAGAATAGTTTTTTCCCCTTTCACAAGGAATCTCGGATTGAACTTTTAAAGGCCTCTTGAGGCCAACAAAAACAAGCCAAAGACTACCATTGGATTTTGCCTGTAATACCTATAGATGTGGGTGAATTCCTCACTTCTTGAGGTAACCATAATATCGTGAGGTTCCTGTACCTGCCAGGAAGTGACCTTCCTTACTCACCTGGTAAGGCTGTTGGGAACTCGGTCAGCAAGGTCCCAGGCTGGTTTTCCAAGGGTTTTATGGTTCCATAAAGTCAGCCTTAGTTCCTTCAAGCTGTCTGGTCTAATCAGAGTCTACAGGTGTCTCTGTCAAATAGGACATTCCAGTCAAAGCCTTGGTAATACAATCAGTGTTTCCAATTGTGTCCTGTTGTAAGGAGAACAGAGTCTTACTGAACTTATGCAAATAACTATACTACCAAGAAAATAAGAATACTCCTTGTGAGTTTCTGAATTCTGGAGGGATTGGGTAGGGAGAAAAAGATAAATGTTTCAGTTCTGCTTACAAAGGTGTAATTTACCAAATTTGCTCTGTTTTTCTTGTATCTGGAAAATAAAAGATTAAAATTAATATTTTAGACAAAGTCATAAAAATTAAAATCATATTCATCAGTTCATTCAGTCCTATGTAATTCTTGTTTTGCTTGAGTGCAGCTTTTCTATTCTGTCAACATAGCCCGATGACTAAGGATGACAGGGACAGTGATAATTCCAAGAAGTTTGCAAATTTTTAAGACTTGTATGATTTGCCCAGTGAAGTGTGTACCTTGATGATTGGAGATGGCAAAAAATGTATCCCAAGTGGGAAACACATTTTCTAACACTTTTGTTGCCACTGAAGGCATCAGCCTCGCAGCAAGGGAAGGCTTCAACACATCCAGAAAACATGCACCCAATAACAGGGTTATTTTGATAGCCCATCCTAAGTGGCGGTTGAATGAAGTCCAGCTGCTGGTGTTCAAAGGGGACAGAAGGGAGTAGGTCTGAGGCCTCTGGGAAGAACAGTTTTTCCAGGATCAGATGCTGCTGGTAGATGATTTGCACAGTTTTATAGAAATATCCCTACCAATATCTATTTAAAATTTGACTCATCTTCAGCGTACTATGGTGGGTGAAGAAATGCGAAAACCAAAAAGGGTTTGCCAAGGAGCCAGGAAGAACCGGGCTGCTGTCTTGGTTTTCCCCATAGCCTGACTGTTGGTTTAATTGACAGCTACTGTTTATCTGTTTTAATTTATCTGATGTTGGAGCTGACTGTTGCCATGTTACAAGGTCATCAGGATGGCAAAAGTCTATTGCTGCTGCCTTGGCATGAAAGTCAGCTAGGGCATTTTCCCAGTTCTCAGCTTCCATCCTTTTAGTGTGAGCCTCCGTTTTGATGACATACAGCTTTTTATGCCAGGACATATCAGAGTGGCAGGAATTCCACACAATTTCTGAAACACTTATAACACATATGTATACAGACACAACATAAACAAGGCTTAGTGTTAACTCTTTATTTGATAATGCTTCCTGTGTAATTTTACTTATCAAATAAGCCTAATTAGTTTAAAATCTCCATTTTTTTTTAATAATGAGAGAAAACAAATCTTTGAGATATTTCAGGGGCCCTCTGAAATACCTTATCTTTTATAGTTCTAAGTCAAAAATACTTCATTTAGAATCTGATTTTTGTCAAGTTTGTCAAAAATATCCAAAAGGTTTTAAAACACTTTGTTTCACAGTGATTTGTGATCCTATTTGACAATGCTTAGTTATCCATTTAACCACCATAAGAACTAAAGGCTTCATAGGCAAATAGAGAAGTTTATAAAGAGCAACTTGAAAGAGCAAAACTTAGCAAACCAATAGAAAATAAAAATGTCCTTTCAACAGAAAGCACCAAATTTCAATTCTGCACCAGTTTATTTTTGAAATTAAAACTCACCTAATTAGATTCATTCCAATTTTATCCAGTCCTGACAACACATAAAATTCCTTTCAAAGTTTCCTTTTTCACAAATCTTCTTTTACTGAGAACACACACCCTACTTTCCTTGCATATGGAGATATTTCCCTTATTTTTTTTCCAGTAGCTTTATTCACATACATTAGAATTTTTAAAAACCCTTAGAAGCCATTAATTTCTAGTGAAACTAAAAAGTAAGCAATTATGAATTGTCTTTGACATTAGCATTCTATAAATTGGCAAACAAATACTTTTTATAATTTCTAGAAACATGCTTTTCTCATAGAAAATTTCTCAGTGTGGTACCAAATATGTTTAGTAATGGTCCCAGATGTCTTTAGGTTGTCTGTAAAGTCTATGTTCAGTAATGTTTCATTATCTTCTTATATTTGGGGATGATCTAGATAATCAAATGAGCTTAACTCATTTAACTTAATTTAGCAAAACTTTTAAACTCTAAGGGTGTAAGTTACCAGACATTTGGAATAATCTCTTAGATAAAGTAGATATGTCATAAAACAATCACTGCTAAAAAGTTCACCTGAAAACTCTTTTCTGATTAACATTTAATTCATCTTACAACCATGTTTAGTTTATCTCCAAAAACAAAAACAAAAACCTCATTAGACATTAGACAACATCAGTCATTACCCTAAGTTGTTTTTCTGGCTGACAAATTTTGCAAGAGATAACATGAGCTTATTTGACTGCTAGTAAGCCTAGCTAGAGTAAAAGTACTAGACTTAATGTTGAAGTCTAAAGATATGTCCGTGTTAAACCAAATTAGCTTTTATTTTCTAAAGATTAATCCTGGATTATGTGAACTTGAAAAATATTTGGGTTAGTTTCTACTATATTTTGAATGTATACTCATTTTATATAGTGATTGTTTTTAAGCCAATTAAATGGAGCTCTTTTACAAATTAATTTTAGTAATACCATCTGGAGGTGGAAAAAATACCACATACTTGTAACACATTTGTATGTATAGACACACACATGGACATACAGACAGATGCAAACAGACATCTTACAGTTTTTGTTTTAAAATTTTCCTTGAACTAGCTTGTTGGGCGAGGGTGCTTCTACAGCAGTTTGTATTTTCTAAAAGTCCTCTTTCCTGATTATTTCTTTTAGGAATCGGAAATGGTCTAGAAAAGAGTTTCTGGAGCAGCTACATGCCTTTTTTGACATAAATAGGGGAGGTTGTGGGATTGATGGAAAGTAATGGGTTAAATTTGAACTGTTTCTAGAGCTGCATTTCCAGTTTTGCAAAGATCTGTAAGATGTAACTTAAGTGAAATCATAGGTTGATCCACCCATCCAACTATGTTATCATCAGTTGGCTTGATACCAGGGAGACTTTGAACTATGATGTAAATCAAAAGATTTTTGTGTTTTGCTCAAGCAGTTTTGTCGGTTTCCTTTAGCATGTCCAATTAATATTCTTGAATGGTGGATTTACATACCTTCTGTCTCAAGTACTAGGTGAGGAAACGTTCCCCAGTGAGGTACAATGACCATCTGCATAATAAAATCAGGTAAAAGACATGCAACCATTCTATAAGAAGCCTATTCAGATGTATCAATTCTCCTATAGACATCTTACCTTCATTCCATCAAGTCTTACGTTCATAATTGTACCCTCCATTAAGACTTCATGAACTGGTTTTGGTTTTATAATTTTGGGAAGCAGAAGTGTTCTCAGTGAGACATCTATTCCTTTAAAACATGCAGGTAAAGTTGATATAACTTCTTTGTCTTTTTGTTTTAAACACCTTTATTGTGGTATGATTCCTGTATAGTAAACTACACATATATCAGATGTACAATTTGGTGAATTTTGATAGATGTATACACCAATGAAACCACTATCACAGTCAAGATAGCTAACAATTCAGTCACTCCCCAAGGGGTGCAAATTTCGATTTCCCAGTTTAACCCTTCCCACTCCGTTTACTGGCTAGTAACCATAAGTTTGTTCACTACGTCTATGAGTCTGTTTCTGTTTTGTAGATAAGTTCATTTGTGTATTTTTTTTTTTAGATTCCACATATAAGTAATATCATATGGTATTTTCCTTTTTCTTTCTGACTTACTTCTCTTAGAATGACAGTCTCTAGGTCCATCCATGTTGCTGCAAAGGGCATTATTTTATTTTTTATGGCTGAGTAGTATTCCATTGTATAAATATACCACATCTTCTGTATCCAGTCATCTGTTGATGGATATTTGGATTGTTTCCATGTCTTGGATATTGTGAACAGTGCTACTGTGAACATGGGGGTGAATGTGTCTATTCAAATTATATTTTTAACTAGATATATGCCCAGGAGTGGGATTGCTGGATCATATAGTGTTTATTTTTACTTTTTTAAGGAGTCACCATACTGTATTCCGTAGTGATTGCACCATTTTACATTCCCACCAATAGTATAGGAGGGTTCCTTTTTCTCCACACCCTCTCCAGGATTTATCATTTATGGACTTTTTACTGATGGCCATTGTGGCTGGTGTGAGGTAATATCTCATTGTAGTTTTGATTTGCATTTCTCTAACAATTGGTGATGTTCAGCATCTCTTCATGTGCTTGTTAGCCATCTGGATGTCTCCTTTGGAGAGATGTTTATTTAGGTCCTCTACCCATTTTTTGATTGGGTTGCTTTATATATATATGTGTGTGTGTGTGTGTGTTTATATTTATATATATACATATATATAAATGTTTATATGTATATATATAAACATGTTTGAGCTGTTTGTATCTTTTGGAAATTAGTCCCTTGTCGGTTGCATCACTTGTAATATTTTCTCCCATGCGGTAGGTTGTCTTTTTGTTTTGTTGATGGTATCCTTAGCTGTGCAAAAGCTTTTAAGTTTAATTAGGTCCCATTTATTTATTTTTGCTTTTATTTCCATTACTCTAGGAGCTGGTTAAAAAAAAATTGCTGTGATTTATGTCCAAGAGTGTTCTGCCTATGTTTTCCTCTTGGAGTTTTATAGTATCTGGCCTTAACATTTTGGTCTTTAGTCCATTTTGAGTTTATTTTTGTATCTGGTGTTAGAGAATGTTCTAATTTCAGTCTCTTACAGGTAGCTGTCCAGTTTTCCCAGCACCACTTGTTGAAGAGGCTGTCTTTTCTCTGTTGTATATTCTTGCATTCTTTGTCATAGATTAATTGACCATAAGTGGTGGGTTTATTTCTGGACTTTATATCCTGTTCCATTGATCCATGTGTCTGCATTTGTGTGAGTACCATACTGTTTGACTACTGTGGCTTTGTAGTGTAGTATGAAGTCAGGGAGTGTAATTTCCCCCAACTCTGTTCTCCTTTTCCAAGACTGTTTTGGCTCTTGAAGGTCTTTTGTATTTCCACAAAATACAAATTTTAACATTTTTTGTTCCAGCTCTGTGAAAAATGTCATCGGTAATTTGTTAGGGATTGCATTGAATCTGTATATTTCTTTGAGTAGTATGGCCATTTTAACAATACTGATTCTTCCAATCCAAGAATATGGTATATCTTTTCAACTGTTTACATTGTCTTCAGTTTCTTTCAAGAATGTCTTATAGTTTTCAGAGTACAGTTCCTTGCCCACCTTGGGTAGGTTTATTCCTAGGTATTTTATTCTTTTTGATGTGATGGTAAATGGTATTGTTCCCTTGATTTTTCTGCTATTTCATTGTTAGTGTATAGAAATGTGACTGATTTCTGTATATTAATTTTGTATCCTTCAACTTTACCAAATTCATTGATGAGTTCTGGTTGCTTCCTTAGGGTTTTCTATGTATAGTATCATGTCATCTGCAAGCAGTGGGAGTTTTACTTTTTCATTTCCAATTTGGATTCCTTTTATTTCTTTTTTTTCTGATTGCTATGGCTAGGACTTGCAAAGCTATGATGAATAAAAGTAGTGAGACTGGGCATCCTTGTCTTGTTCCTGATCTTAGAGGAAATGCTTTCAGCTTTTCACCATTAAGTATGATGTTAGCTGTGGGCCTGTCATATATGGCCTTTATTATGTTGAGGTATGTTCTAGCTATGCCCACTTTCTAGGGAGGTTTTATCATAAATAGATGTTGAATTTTATCAAAAGCTGTTTCTGCATCTTTTGAGATGATCATATATTTTTATATTCTTCAGTTTCTTAATGTGGTGTGTCACATTGATTGATTTGCAGATATTGGAAAATCCCTGTATCCCTGGGATAAATCCCACTTGATCATGGTGAATGATTCTTTTAATATATTGTTGGAGTTGATTTGCTAGTATTTTTTGAGGATTTCTGCATCATATTCATAAATGAAATTGGCTTATAATTTTTTTTGTGATATCTTTGGTGTTCATATCATGGTGATGATGGCTTCACAGAATGATGAGTTTGGAAGTGTTCTTTCCTCTGCAATTTTTTGGAAGAATTTCAGAAGGATAGGTGTTAACTCTTCTCTAAATATTTGGTAGAATTTGCCTGTGAGGCCATCTGGTCCTGGACTTTTGTTTGTTGGCAGTTTTAAAATGACTTATTCAATTCCAATACTGGTAATTAGTCTATTCATATTTTATATTTCTTCCTGGTTCAGTATTGGCAAATTGTAGCTTTCTAAGAAATTGTCCATTTCTTCTAGGTTGTCCTTTTTGTTGGTGTCAAATTGCTCATAGTAGCCTCTTACGATCCCTTGTATTTCTGTGGTGTCAGTTATGACTTCTCATTTTTCATTTCTGAATTTATTAATTTGGGCCCTTTCCCTTGTTTTCTTGGTGAGTCTGACTAAGGGTTTATCTTTTCAAAGAACCAGCTTTTAGTTTTACTGATATTTTCTATTTTTTTACTCTATTCCATTTATTTTGGCTCTTACATTTATGATTTCTTCTACTAACTTTGGGTTTTGTTTGTTCTTTCTCTAGGTGTGTTAGGTGCAAGATTAGGTTGTTTATTTGAGATTTTTCTTGGTTGCTGAGGTAGGCTTGTATCGCTATAAACTTGCCTCTTAGAACTGCTTTTGCTGTGTCCCAGAGGTTTTGAATTGTTGTGTTTTCATTTTCATTTGTCTCAAAGTATTTTTTTATTTCATCTTTGATTTCTTCAGTGATCCATTGGTTATTTAGTAGCATATTGTTTAGCCTCCATGTGTTTTCTGTTTTTGAAGTTTTTCCTTATAGTGACTTCTTACCTCATAGCATTGTGGTCGGAAAAGATGTTTGGTTTGATTTCAGTTTTATTAAATTGAGTCTTGTTTTGTGGGCCAACATGTGGTCAATTATGGAGAATGTTCCATGTGCACTTGAGAAGAATGTGTATTCTCATGCTTTCAGACGGAATGCTCCATAGATATCAATTAAGTGTATCTGGTCTAGTATGTTATTTAGGGCCTATATTTCCTCATTGATTTTCTATCTGGATGATCTGTCCATTGATGTAAGTGGGGTGTTAAGGTCCCCCACTATTACTATGTTATTGTTGATTTCTCCTTTTCTGTCTGTTAACAATTGCCTTATATATTGAGATGCTCCTATGTTGGGTGAATTTATATTTACAATTGTTATAACTTCTTCTTGGATTGATCCCTTAAGCATTATGTTGTGTCTTTCTTTGTCTCTTGTAACAGTCTTTATTTTAAAATCTATTTTGTCTAATATAAGTATTGGTACTCCAGCTTTCTTTTGGTTTCTATTTGCATGGAATATATTTTTCCACACCCTTAATTTCAGCCTGCACGTGTCTCTAGCTCTGTAATATGGGTCTTGTTTTTGTATCCATTCAGCCAGTCTGTATCTTTCGGTTGGAGTGTTTAATCCATTTACATTTAAGGTAACTATCAATACATATGTCCTTACTGCCATTTTATCAATTGTTTTGAACTTGTTTTTGTGGGTTTTTTCCTCTTCTTTTTGTTCTCCTTTCTTGTGGGTTATGACTAGAGAATTTTCTATATCATTTGTTGTAAAGCTGGTTTGGTGGTGCTGAATTCTTTTAGCTTTTGTTTATCTGTGAAGCTTTTGATGTCTCCATCAAATCCAAGCAGGAGCCTTGCTGGATAGAGTATTCTTGGTTAAAAGTTTTTCCCTCTGATCACTTTAAATATATCGTGCCACTCCCTTGTGGCCTGAAGAGCTTCTGCTGAAAAATCAGCTGATAACCTTATGGGAATTCCCTTGTATGTTATTTATTACTTTTCTCTTGCTAATTTTAATGTTCTCCCCTTGTCCTTAATTTTTGTTAATTTGATTACTGTGTGCCTTGGTGTGTTCCTCTTTGGGTTGATCCTGTGTGGAACTCTCTGCACTTCCTGGACTTGAGTGATTGTTTTCCATCTTAGGGAAGTCTTCGATTATAATTTCTTCAAAACTTTTCTCACGTCCTTTCTCTCTCTCCTCTTTCTGGGACCTCTATAATGTGAATATTAGTTTTCTTTATGTAGTCTCAGAGTTCTCTTAAACTATCCTCATTTCTTTTCATTTTCTTCCTTTTTCTGTTCTGCAGTAGTGATATCCACTAATCTGTCTTCTGGCACAGTGATCCATTCTTCTGTCTCATTTACTCTATTCTTAGTTCCTTCTGGTGTGTTATTCATTTCAGTAATTTTATTATTCAACTCTGTTTGGGTATTCTTTACATTTTTAATCTCTGTTAAAATCTTCACTTTGTGCATCTATACTCTTCTTGCATTCTCTGAACATCTTCACCATCATTATTCTAAACACTTTTTCAGATAAATTTTCTATAAGCTCCTCATCACTTATTTCTTCTGTGATTTTATCTTGTGCCTTGGCCTGGGAGATACTCCTCTGCCGCCTCATATCGTCTACCTTTCTATTTGTATTTTTAGGTAGGTTAGTTACATTTCTTGACCTTGGAGAAGCAGCCCTCTGTGGGAGATATTCTGTGTGCCCCAACAGTACACTCCTCTCATGTCACCCAAGGGGTGGGGTCCAGCTGGTCCCAGTGTAGAGTCTGGCCTGTGCTTGTGGATTCCTTGCCACAGACTTTGGGATTGTGGTTTTCTTGTTCGTGGTATCTGCCTCTGGTGGGTGAGGTTGGACTGGAGGCTTAGGCAGGTTTCCTGGCAGGAGGAGTTGGTGCCTGCACCCTGCTAGGTGAAGCTTGGTGTTGGACCTCTGATGTCTAGATGTGTTTGTGGCTCAGCAAGTCTGCTGATGGGTGGGGCTGTGTTCCCACCCAGTATGTTGTTTGGCCTGAGGCTTCCCAGCCCTTCAGCCTACAGGCTGTTGGGTGGGGATGGGTCTTGGTGCTGGTGATCCAATCAAGATGGCAGCCTCCAGGAAAGCTCAGGTAGATGAGCACTTCCGGAATGTCCACCACCAGCTGTTAAATCCCCAGTGTGAGCCACAGCCGCCCCCTACCTCCCCAGGAGACTTTCCAAAACTGGCAGGCAGGTCTGGCCTGGGTTCCTATGAAATCACTGCCTCTGCTCTTGGACCTGGCACACACGAGATTCTGTGTGTGCTTCCCAGGAGAGTGAAGTCTCTGTTTCTCCCAGTCCTATGGGGTTCCTGGGCTCCTGCTAGCCTTTAAAACCAGATATCCTGGGATCTCCTCCTCCCAATGCTGGAATCCCAGGCTAGGCAGCTGGACGTGGGGCTCAGAGTTCTCCCTCCTATAGGAGGGCCTCTGTGACTTAATTCTTCTTCAGTGTGTGGGTTACCTACCCGGGGAGTTATGGGGCCCAGTTATATTGTGAGCACGCCCCTTGTGCTGCCCTGCTGTGGTTCCCTCTTT